>NC_056751.1:621161391-621401391 GCF_019279795.1 Protopterus annectens | reverse complement strand
GTGCACAAGTAGCCTGTACTTTGGCAGGAACAGATGATCTGATGTTGTCTTCTTCGTCTGGCTTCAACCTGTGGGTTTGTCAGATCTGATGCCAGCCATATTCTTCAGATTTCTATTCACCAGGCTCCACCTCCCTTATTCACAATCCCCTGCTCTTCAACTGACCCCTCATGCCCGGTTTGGCTCCATTCCTATCAGTAGCTCTTTACAGTTCTACAATAGTGTATCCTTTTCATGTAGCTTTTTTGGTAGATTTTATTCTCTTTAGTGTTTTCTCCCTTACCCTTTTTAGATAATCATGTTTAGGATAGGTTTAATGTAGGCAGTTGGTAGCTAGGTTAGGCTTGTTCTAGTGTTTTTGTAGAGTTAGTAATGGGCCTTTCCACCCTTTATTTATTTTTATTTATTTACCAGGAAATTCCGACTGGACACAGGTCATTTTTCAATGGAGGCCCGGGAAGAAAAGCTCCAACAAATAAGACATTTTACAATAGAATATACTCGTATATGATTTTACAGTAAATAACATGGCATGCAGAGTACACAGCACAGTAGTAAGAACAAATAAGAAGAAGAGGTAATGAGTACAAGACAGTATTAGAATTGAGTAGACAGTGAAATGATACCTAATGATTAAGCTGATAATAACGCTGTACTAAGTGGCTGTGAGTTTTGCTAGTAGGGGTTGAAGCAAGGGCAGAGCCAATGCATTTTTAGGTGAGACTTGAGAGAGGTTTTGAATAGACTACTGGATGGTAGTTTTGTTATCGGGGGGGGGTTGTTCCACAGTTTGGAAGTAACACAGGAGAATAGGGCTTTTCCTGCTGAGTTTTTGGGTTTGGTGGTAAGAAGTAGATTATTGCTGTTTAATCTTAGGGGTCTAGAAGAAGAGTAGGATTGGAGTAGGTTTTGAAGTGATGGGATCTTATGTGGGTGGTTTATTAGTTTGTGGACAAATGAGAGTTGATTCAGGTGAAGAAGTTGAGGGAGTTCAAACCAATCAAGTTCCCTAAGTGAATTGCAGTAGTGGCTACGGTAGGATGCACCTGTTGCAAACTTAGCAATTTTATTTTAGCAGGATTGCAGTCTGTTTTGGTGGGTAGTATAGTGTTTGTCCGGTTTTTGTAGTTGGTGTGGAGGATTAAAACTCTTGCTTCCTGCTCTAAGGCATAGGGGTATATTTATTTACTATGTAGTGTGTTGGTCTGCCTTATGATGGATAAGAGCTTTAAAAAATGTGTTGCTTGTGGGGTCGAGCTGCCCTCTCAAGATGCACACAAGAAGTGTGTTATTGTTTGGGGGCTGCCCATCTTGATTCCCTCTATCCATCTGTGAGGGGTTTGTTTTCCAGGCATCAAGTGTAGATCAGCAAAGCTGGTCCTTAAGGGCCTTCTCCCATCTCATTCTTCCTGCTATGCTTCTTTGGTGCCGAGAGTTGCATTCAGCAAACACCATTCTTTCAAGTACTCCTGAAACTCCAAGGGAGATTGTAAGAGGTCCTCCTCTGTCTCTGCGCCTGGTCTCTTTTCTGACTCACCAGACCTGAAGGTCCCACTGCCTTCAGGTGCCCTGGCTGCCTTGCCACTGGTATCTCCACCAATCCCTCAGAGACGAGCACCGTCTGTGCTGACTATAAACCAGGCTTTATCTCTGGTGCTTAGCGCTCCGAGGCCCATTTTTGTTAAAGGGTTCATCAAGTCAGGTAGCTTTCCTCTTTTCTCCGTCCACTCCATCAGAGATGTCACTGAAGTCTTTGCCTTCCCCACCCTGATTCCAAGTCTCCCCAGCTCAGATCTGGCAGGCAGGTTCCTCGTACTCCAAGTGATCCTCCAAGCCCCCATTGGTGGCTTTGTCCATTTGGTCATCAAGACTAGTAGACAGTTTCATAGCTTCTGACTTGGAGCAGCTAATGAGGTCCTTTTTGCAGACCTGGATGCAGTGAAATATTTTCCCTTTGGGTCTGGGACCTGGTCCTTGAGCCTTGGCTCCAGTATCCTGGTTTCCTCCCTTGACCCCTCTAGATCCCAAGGTCTTTGTGCCCAGATGTATTCCCACCCTCTGCGCAGGATCTGATTGTGTGCCTGTCCTCTGTTCTGGCTACTACCTTGGTCTTGTCAACTTCTGTAGGTGTTGGAGCTTTACTGTACCTCGGAGCTATGGCATCGTGGCTGGCATTTCCAGGTCAGGATCAACGTCCCAAGTTCAGTATTGGCCCACCAGTTCAGATCTTTGGCATTTGACAGCTCAGCTTTGGTCTCTACATCAGAATGAGGAGTAGCTCCCGCAGACTCTGGTGTGCCTTGAGTATCTTCGAATCCTGGGACAGTCAGCTCTGGGAGGCCAGCATCTGCTTCCACCTTCGATGTTGTGGAGTGGAGGTGGGTGTCCTCAGTTGGTGTTCCATCCCCCTCTCATCTGGGCCCATGACAAGTCATCACTTTGCTCTAGGAGAGCCTATGCCACTTGGTCTCCAATCCTGTCCCCTGTTGAGATTTCCTGCCTCATCTCCTTCGCTTCCTGCTTCACTGGAGCAGGAGGTCTCAGGGAAGAGGTGGTGCAAGAAGAAGCACCTTGACTTCTCTCAGTAGTCTCTCACCGAGATGCTGACCTCAAAGAAGGAGACGGTTCCCCTAAGTCTCTGTTGAATGATGCCTCCTTTGCCATCCTCTTGGAGCTCCTTCACCAACATGGGGGCTGAACCACTGAAGACTCAGAGGAGTCAGTATTTTTAAAGGTCTTTGGTGTGGGCCATCCACCCTTGGGTGGTTCCCCATCTGGTTGTGCTTATAGACATAGTATCTCGGAGGAGTGTTAGGAACCCAGCACAGTGGAGCATATTCCTATTAAGCCTGACAAAATCTTTGCTAAACCCAAGGACTGACTGAACTGGAGTAAGACTTTAGCCGTGGATGTGATCATGATGTAAGCCGCCAACAAGAAGGAAATCTTTTCAGTTCATTTGTCCATCCCCCAAACAGAGTGTCTCAGGCTTTGGACCATCTAGGGAAGCAATCTTATGCCTCGGAGACATTTGCTTTGTGATACAAGGGCACTGAACTATTTATCTTAGCTCTTCACCTGGAAGATTGGGAGGCCATCAACTCAGACACGTAGGTGTTGAGTCTTATATCCAGGGGTTATACCATTTCCTTTTTAGAAATTCCAAGGTTCTGTTAGACTTCTCCCAAGACATTCCACCCCATCAGAGATTCAGAAGCTGTTGACAGATTTAGTTATCTGAGAGGTCCTACCAGACCAATGAGGATCTGGAGTCTGTTCAGGGTATTTTTTGGTGCCAAAGAAGAACAAGGACCTCAGGTCCATGTTGGATTTAAGCAAATTGAATCATTTTGTGAAAAAAAAAACAAGTTCTGCATGGTCATGGTACAGTCCATTCTACCTCCAGACTGGCCGTACTTGATAAGCTTCAAGGATGCAGAACATCCTATCAAGATAGAGAGGTGCTCTAGGATTTTTCTGCAGTTTAAGCTGGAGGCCAGTCATTATCAAAGCCTGGCCATTCGGTCTCACCACCATCCCCCGGGTGTTCAAATATATGGCAGTGGTTGCAGCCTGGTTCCAGCTGCAGGATTTTCAGGTCTTCCCTTACCTGAACAATTGGATCTTCACCCCTCCATGAGAATATCACTAGTGATGGCCAGAGATACTTTACCCTAGATATGCAACCAGTTAGGGGTTACAATCTGATGTCCTTCTATTCTCTTGTTACAGTATTCAAAACCCTTAGGTTATCTTATGCTTAGCTACCTGAACGTCCAGCCAGTATTCAAAAGTGTCTAGTCACTGGTAGTCACTGGTCGAACATCAGCTCTTCCTGCCATCCCTGCCATTGGATCTTCAAAATTAAGATAAGTACCCCATTGTGGCCATTTTTGTATTCTCTTTTTTGTCACTGCATGCCTTTTGAAGTTCATGTCATCCAGGAAAGGAAAGTGCAGTTGCCGACGTCAGATCCCCTATAAGGACACCCACGACCTCTGCCTTTTCTGCCTAGGGCCTAACCATGACCAGAAAACCTGCACAATTTGTCAGGCCTTCATTTCTAAGACACTCTGCAGCCTTCTGCACACCCTAAACATCTACTTAGAAGACCAGCGTCTTAAACTTTTGGCTGTAGTGATGGAAGAGCTATCCGCTCAGACCCTAGAGCCACCAAAAAAGAAGGCCAAAGTCTCCAGGCCTGACCCTACTGCTGCATTTCCTTCACCCGATGTTCCTCCTGTGGCTGATGTGCACCTGGAAGAATGTACAGAAACTGCCGAGTTAGGTGTAGCAGGTACCACTCGGGAGGCCGCAGAACCTAGAGATGAAAGCATGTCCATGGAGGTTTCACAGACATCTGGTGCCGACGACGAGGGGGAAACCATTTGCAACGGATGTCCAGACAGGTAGTTCCACTGCTTCAGAAGAGTTCTACTTCTTCCAGGCCTACCCTTTCTCTAAAAAGAAAACAAAAGACAAAACATGTCACTTCCCCTTCAGAAAGCCTGCCTGATTGGCAAGCTTTCTCCCACAACATATTTAATGCCTTCAGGGCCCTTAGCCTTGCTATACCTGCTTCCCCTCCAGTTTCCTGTCCACTTATTAGTCCTAGGCCTCAGGCTGAAGATACTCTTCCTCCTGAAACTGAAGATTCCTCAGACTCTTCTTCAAACGATTCCCTTTCCTATGCCTACCAGATGTCTTCCCCTCTGGGGTATGCTTCCCCAGAGGAGGACTCTGCTGAGACTGACTCTCCAGGAGAGGACCTCACCTTTGGTGAAACCATCTCTAAAATGAGAGAGTTTAAGTGGGATTCCTCTGAAATGTCTGAGGTTCAAAAGAGATATTATGAGCTCTTACAGCTGGATACTCCTTCACCTTCTGCCTTCCCTTTAGTCGTGCCAGCCTTTTTGGATGCCTTCAATGCAGCCTCCTTGAACCCTGATTTCCAACCACCAGCCCCTCAAAGGCCTAACTGGTTCTATAAGGTCCTGGAAGGGGCCAAATATCTGATTAAATGTCCAGTTACAGACCCTGGCACTATCTCAGTATCTGCAGACAAAACCATCCAGACTACTTCCCTCCATCTCTGTCCTTCCCACAGATAAGGACAGTAAGACCATGGAATGCATTGGCAAGAAATTATACATTTATTTATTTACATTTATTTACCAGGAAATTCCAATTGGGCGCAGGTCATTTTTCAGTGGAGGCCCGGGGAGAAAAGCTGCACAAGTACAAATGAGACATTTTACAGTAGAAAGTGTTACACTCTGATATGATTTTACAGTAAATAATATGGCATGCAGAGTACAAAGCACAATAGTAGGAACAAACAAGATGAAAAGGTAATGAGTACAAGACAGTATTAGAATTGAGTAGACAGTTAAATGATACCTAATAATTAAGCTGATAATAACGCTGTACTAAGTGGCTGGGAGTTTTGCTAGTAGAGGTTGAAGCAAGGGCAGAGCCAATGCATTTTTAGGTGAGACTTGAGAGAGGTTTTGAGTAGACTCCTGGATGGTAGTTTGGTTATCATTGCGGGGGGTGGAGGGTTGTTCCACAGTTTGGAAGTAGCACAGGAGAATAGGGCTGCTCCTGCTGAATTTTTGGGTTTGGTGGTAAGTAGATTTTTGCTGTTGGATCTTAAGGGTCTAGAAGAATAGTAGGGTTGGAGTAGGTTTTGAAGTGACAGAATCTTATAGGGGTGGTTTATTAGTTTGTGGGCAAATGAGAGTTGATTCAGGTGAAGAAGTTGAGGGAGTTCAAGCCAATCAAGTTCCCTAAGTGAGTTGCAGTGGTGGCTATGGTAGGATGCACCTGTTTCAAACTTTGCAGTTTTATTGTAGCAGGATTGCAGTCTGTTTAGATCAGTCTTTCTAAGGTTTGTTAGTATGGGGGAGGCATAAAAGTAAGGTGGAGATTAGCTGGGAGTTGGCAATAGCGGTCCTGGCTGTCCTTGTTAGGTATTTTTTTATAAAGTGCCCTGAGTTTTTTATGAACTTTTTTATGGTAAGAGATACGTGGAGGTCGAATTTGAAATTGTTGTCAATTTCCACACCTAGATGTCTGGTGTGGTCAGATGGGGAGATGATGGTGGTGTTCTTGGCAGAAATGTTGGAAAGGGCAGACGATGGTGTAGATTTGGGGGGGTGTAAGATAAGGAGTTTGGTTTTATTTGGATTGAGTAGACATTTGGCATTGGAGAGCCAGCTTTCTACATATGTGAATGACTCTTGTGTGATATTTTGGAGTTCTGTGGTAGAGTGGGGGCTGAGCAGATGAGTGTGGAGTCATCTGCATATTGTATGAGTGTGGGATGTTTGGTGGAGGTATGAAGGCAGTTGTTGAAGAGGGAGAATAGTAGAGGGCCAAGGATGGAACCTTGGGGGATCCTGATAGAGACTGGGAGACGAGGGGATAGCTGATCTTGCCAAACCACTGATTTCTGTTGGCCAGAGAGATAGCTATGGAACCAGTTGGTGACATAGTGTGAAAAGGAGAGAATAGTGAGGACAGGGAAAGGAACATTATGAGATACTATATCAAAAGCCTTTGATAGGTCCAGAAATATGGCAGAGGAGAATAGATCATTGTTGTTATGGTGCAGGATTGTGTCGGTCAAGTAAAGCAGGGTGGTGGTGGTGCTATGAAATGGCCTGAAGCCATGTTGGGTTTTGGAGAGGAGATTGTTAGTTAATAGATAGTTTAGTACCTGAGAGTTGATACATTTCTCAAGAATCTTGGAGAGTGGGGAGAGGATGGCAGTAAAGTGGTAGTTGGAAAGGTCAGCAGAGGAGCCACCTTTGTTTAGGGGAATGATGTATGAAATCTTCCACAGAGTAGGCACGTAGCTTTCTGATATGGAGCAGTTAATTAATATGGAATTTGGATAGGCTAGGGTGTCCTCTGCTATTTTGGGGTATTCTGAGGGAAGGTTGTCAACTGTGAGTTTAGTGGGCTTAAGTTTTGTCAGAAGTTTTTTTTTTTATGTAGGAGGTGTGTACTGCGGAGAAGGTGACTGAGTGGGTTTGGATTGTGTGAGGTGCTAGTGGCTGAGGATAGTTGTTGTTTGGCTAGAGATAGAATGGTTTCAGTGAAGTGTATGCTGAAAGAGTCGTCTATATTGCTGGAGGAGGAGGGGGATGGTAGGGGGTTGCCTAGTTTAACCTGGTGGAGTACGGAGTTTATTGTGGACCAGAATTGCTTAGGATTGTGATGGGAGGAGTTTAGGGTGGACTGATAGTAAAGGCCTTTATCTATTTTTGTTTGCCTTTTTACCATGTTACGCAGTTCAATGAATGATTGCCTAGCAGAGGGGATTTTAGTTTGGCGCCAGTGTTCCCATGCTTTGTCCCAGATTTTTATGAGTCTCTGGTTATTTGTTTTGTAGTCAGGGGGGAGATTTAGTTTTGACTCTGGCATATCTTAGGGGGGCGTTGGTGTTTAGGATGTTGAGGAATGTTGAATTGAAGTGGATGGCTTCGTTTAGGTTGAGATATTTTAGTGGGGACCAGATACAGTGTTGGAGGGAAGAGTTGAAGGAGAGGGAATTAAAGTTTGTTGTATTGTGGATGTGTCTATGGGCAATTTGATTGGCATTTTTTACATGGTGTTTTAGGAGGAAAATGGGGGTATGGTCACTGAGGCTGTCAGGTAGACAGCCTGTTGTGTAGGAGTGGGCATCTTTGTTGACAAGTATCCAATCAATGATAGTGTGGTTGTTGGGGTTTTTACTCATATGGGTGGGAAACTGTATTAGCTGGGAAAAAACATGAAGATTTACGTGGATGGTTGGGTGGATATTGTTACAGGATAGACAGTGTTAAAGTCACTGAGGGTAATGGTTTCTTGGGGAAGAGAGAGATGGCCCAGTTTTGGAGGTTTTCTAGAAATATTCTGGCCGGGGGGGGGGTGATTAGCAGCCAATAATGTTTATGGTTTTATTTGGGTTTAATTTGAGGTTGGTATATATGATTTCTTCCTTTCCAATCAGGGGGGCTGAATTGTTGATAGTTTGAATGTTAAGGTGGTGTTTAAACATAAGGTATGCCGCCTCCTTTCTTTGATAGTCTATCTGTGCCGAGGATGCTATAGCCAGGGGGTTGAATTTCCTCACTTTTGATGTGGGGTTTGAGCCAGGTTGCAATTAGGAGGGGAATGTCAGGAGAGTATGTTTTTATGGTGGCATGTAGGTCATTGGTTTTATTACATATGCTTCTAATGTTTGGGCACAGAATAAGGAGATCAGATTTTTTTTTTTTACTATCTGTGATTAAGGAGAGGTGGGGGTATTTTGAGGGAGGTTAGTGGTAGTGTTAGGGGAGATAGGGCCAGGGTTAGAGTGAATGTCCGCGCTACAGATTAGTTGAGAGAGGGATGCCATTATAAGGTTAGTGTAGATGGTTAGGAGTTTGTCATATATTAGGGATATTTTTTGCTAAAAAGGTAGATGGTGGGACTATTGGGATTTGGTTTCTATTGGCTGGGGAAGTGTAGTTGTGGAGTGGGTGTTGGAAGGAGGACAATGTGAGGGTGCAGTGAAGTTGGTTGGAAGAGTTAATTATGGAGGTGTGGTAAGATGTCAGGTGAGCAAGAAGAGTGCAGGTAAGAGTAAATATGTTGATAAGTAGCATGGTTGAGCAGTGCTAGATGTATGGTGGAGTAAGGGAGGGTGCTAATGGGGGAGTTGAGTCTGAGTAGCCCTGGTTGAAGAGAAAATTGTGGGGGTGGCTATGGTTTGGATACATTTAGATGTAGTAGGGGTGGGTGGAATTTGGGGGCAGGGTAGGGCATGTAGTGAGCCCATGCGAAGCACGGGCGAACGGAGGAGGGACTAATCCCCAAGCAAAGGATACTAAAGTACGTTACTAAGCTGCATTCTACTCTTAGGCTTTTCTTGTTTAATTCACTTTTGTTTAATTCAGGAATAACATCAGTATATTAGGTAGGTTTTTAGGGATTAGACTGTGGTTTTGCACAAAATTTTTGGTACATCTGTCACTTTGGCCTTAAGGGTGGTTAACTACCAGACACACATGTCTTAAGTATGCCCTGGCCCTCTTCACTCAGGTTTTCAGACTTTTGGCTGATCTACCGGACTTGCCTTCTAAGGATCAACTATCTAGCCTCATTTCCTTGTCTTCTCAAGTGACAAGACATTCAATTAGATGCAGCTATTATGCTGCGGAAACCTCAGCCAGATCTGCAGCTTCTGCCTCTGTACCTTGAAGGTATTCATGGCCAAGACTCCAACCCTTACCTGATGATATAAGGGCTAAACATCTGGATGCACCCCTGGCCAATTCTGCCCTTTTTGGGGCTAAAGTGGCAGAGCTCTTTAAAACCCTTCAGCAAAAGGGGAAGGAATTACAAGACTTAAAAATTTGTTCATGTCCCCAATCCCTAAATTTCATAGGCATTATCCCACCAAGACTCAGTTCATTAGGAAACACACTGCTCCTACCCTCATTCTAGGAACAAAAAGAGCACCAGGAAGCAGCAGCCTTCTTACAGGCCTGTTCAGACTCCAACTCAGAAACCTCAGTTTCAGTCACAGACTACCTGCCTTTGCGCTCACCCCGTCCGGATTCCATTCCCCTATCCCCTAAGACTGTCACTGTCTTCCAGTCTGGCAAAGCAGTATCTCAGACAAGTGGGTCTTGTCTGTTATAGAAACAGGTTATTTCATGACCTGCATCATTCTTCCCTCCTTAAGAGGCATCCCACAGCCACCCAAAGATCAGCTAACCCTTTTCCAGACCGTCTTGATAGCCTTCTTTCTCAAGGGACTATCCAGGCAGTCCCTCTGTCAGGAAAGGGTTTTTACTCCAGAATGTACCTAGTCCCAAGGAAAGATGGCCCACGGAGGCCTATCCTGGATCTCTCCTACCTCAATCCTTTCCTTTACACAACTATTCTTTATCTAAAGTCAAGACTACAACCTGTTCAGATATTAGAATTCATAGGCTGCCACTTGGATGCTGTCAGTTAAATTGCCAAGTTCTCAAGTTCCAGAGTGATCAGCCTTCGATCCCAGGCAGAATAGATACTTCAAAGCCTCCAGCTCATGCTATCTTGAAACTCCTAGGTCACATGTCAGCTTCAGTAAGGTTGGTCCCTTTAGTGAGGTACCATATGAGGGCTCTGCAGTGGACTTTTGCAGTGCAATAGTCCTTCTTGACTCGTCCAGTGGACTTTCCAGTAAGACTGACAAACGTGCGGCACAGTCATATGTGATTTTTTTTTTGTCTGCCTTAGTGACCAAAGGGAGACACTTTGTTCTTTCCATTCTACATCCATGATCACCAAGGATGCTTCCCATCTTGGTTGGGGGGGGGGGGGCATTCTGAAGGGAGGACCATCAAGGGTGCTGGTCTTCTATAAGGCTAACATCCACATCAGTGTTCTGGAGATGAGAACTATCCTCCTCATGTTGCAAGCCTTCCAGGACATCCTCCCCAGTGGAGTGATTTCGATACAGATGAACAATATATCTGTTGTCAGGTATCGACTCAAGCAGGGGCGAACATGTTCTTATTCTCTTTCTCAGGAGACCATGAGAGTTTGGCAATGGGTGGTCTTGTCTCAACAATTTCTTGTTGCAAAACACATCCCAGGGAAGTTAACATTCTGACCAACAGCTTGAGCAGGCACATTCTTCTTCCTCATTAGTGATCTCTGAATCCAAGAGTGGCAGCTCGCATCTTCTGGCTCTGGGACACTATGTGTTACAACCTCTTTCCCTCCCTTTCCAATACCAAGTGCAGCAGCTATTACACCCGAGTCCCTCCTCAGGGGACAGTCATCCAGAGAGAGACCCTTAAGTATGCTAGGCCCCCGGGACTCCTGTAGGCTTATCCTCCAGTAACTGTGATTGGCAGATTTCTCCAGAAGGCAGCCTATTGCAAAGTGGCAGTGATCCTCATAACTCCCTTCTGGCCTCGTCAGGTGTGGTTCTCCTTTCTGTGGCCTCTTCTGCTGTATCTCCTTGAGTTCTGGATCCCATTCCAGATCTCATTTCTTATCCAGCTGGTATGGATCCTCCCAATCTGCAGTCCCTCAAGCTAACCGCATGGTTTCTCCAGTTCCTTTGATGGTCAGGGATCCCAGGCTGTCTGATAGTATTGTGCATATCTTGTCTTCATCCCAGATGTTTCACATTAAGAGGGTGTATTCCAGTAAATGGAGATGTTTTGCTGTGTGGGGAGAATTTGAAGGATTTGATCCCTTTTCTGCTCTTTTAAGAGACTTTTCTGGATTTTCATGCTGAGTTTTGTTCATGCTCTAGTTTTTCTATGATTAAGGTGTGGTTGGCAGCCATTTCTAATTTTCATGTTGGTAGGTACAATGTTTCCTCGGCTGCTGTCAAGATTTCCAAGGCTTTTTTCTCAAAAGTACCTTTTTCCTTCCGCCTGATCCCACCTGTCCCTGGGATTTGCCATTTGTGTTGCAAGTCCTTGTAGGCCCTCCTTTTAAACTTTCTGCTATTTCAGACTTGAAGTTATCTTGCAAAACCTTGTTTTTGGAGGCAGTTACCTCAGCTAGGAGACTTTCAGAGCTACAAGCTATTGATTCCTGTCCTCCTTACCTGGTGTTTCATAACGATAGGATCTCTCTCCACACTGATCTGTCTTTTCTGCTCAAGGTGGCCTTGGAAAGTAGTCTCAGTAGTTCTGTTAACCTTCTTGTCTTTTCCCTCGAGTTTTTGAACAAAGGTAAATACTTACTGCATTGTTTGGGTGCTCATAGACAAGAGATTTTACCTGGGCAGGACTATGACCATTAGAAAATCCAGTCAACTCTTTGTTTCCTTTTTGAGATCTAGATTGGGCAGACCTGTGTAGAAATTGACTTTATCCAAGTGTCTATCAGTCTGTATCTCTTTCACTTAATGCCTTGAGAGGCAAGAGCCTGGCTAGTTGAAGTCTGATGGATTTCACCAGTGTTGGATCCAAGTCAGATCTGATAACCCACAGGTTGAACCAAACAGAGACCGACAACGCAGATGTATTGTTATGGCAAGTACTTAACTTTTGTTTTTAATGGAGTGGCTGAGAAAGGCTAAGGTCAGCATGTACAAAGGGCAAATAAAAATCTAACAATAAAACTGTGGACTTAGTGAATGTATATACCACATCTATAAACTTACTGCACATTCTAAACAATTCCTTGAAATAATCTGCCAACTTTGCATTGAAGTTTGTCATGCATATCTCTGTAGTAAAAATGTTTCATTTTTTCATTTTATTTTAAAATGCAGGTGATCAAAATGATTCATAAGGAAAGTTCTAAGCAATAGAGTGATTTTTTTTTATTTTCTTTTTAGCAATCCTGTGTCAACTGTGGTCGAGAAGCTATGAATGAATGCACTGGCTGTCACAAAGTAAATTATTGCTCAACATTCTGCCAGCGTAAGGTAATAACTTCTGCTGTTTTAATGATGTTCTTATATTTTTTGATGATTTTGTTTTTCTTATATGGTATGTTTTTGTATGCAAATTCTGTAGACTGCTCAAGCCAGAATATTAGGAACATTTATATAAATCCAGCTCTGTGGCAGAGGGGAATGCACCCCCATTGACCCATGTTTGAGTAGCTGCACAGGAAGCTGGAGTAACTTGGGGGGAGTGAGAATGAGTGGGATTTGTCAGCTTGCTCACTCTGGGGAAGGAGGTGTTTTGACCTTTTTGCCAGACAGCAGTTCAGAAGTGGAGTGCATCTGGCAATCTAGGGGTGACTGCACTGCACAGTACTGGGGTGGCCTGAGTGTGACTGTGCAGTGGCCCTCCTATGCAGCAGCATATAGCAGAGGTCACAGATACACACACACACACACACACACACACACACACACACACACACACACACACACACAAAACAGTTACATAGAGCCACACTAAAGATGAAGTGATAATTAGAATTCTAGGTGCAAGAAGACTATTTCATACACCAACAGTGTAGTTCATTCATTCATTCTTCAGTTGCTACTTTGCAAAAAGCAGAGGAATTTGAACATTTTGTATCCAGTGCTTTGGTGAGCACAGTGCAGTAAAACTAAACCTGGATAGTAAGACAGCAGTCTACCATAGGTGCACTCCCACATTGTAGGCACACACAAGGATATTTTGGATGATCACCACTTCAGCTACTGCATGTCTTTGGGATGGCTGTATATACAGTCTCTAAAACAGTAAAGTTTTGACATGCATAAGAAGTTGAAAGGTAATATTTTTCATACCTGTCCAGTTGCATACTGTGTACAGCATGAGCAAAAACTAGAAGTATTTGCACAATATAGTAAAGCAAAAGAATACATACATGTATGTCTTAAGCTGAAAGTAATGTATGTGCAAATGTGGAGATTAAAGGCAAGATTGATTATGTTAAGAGATACAGAAAAAAAGAAAGAGTGGATTGGAATTTACTAGAGAAAACTGGCAAAATGAACCAGGATATTCAGAGATAATAACCAGAGAGGGAAAGGTAATAAAGTGGTATGAGACCAAGCAGATGTTTGGACTGCAGATTAGAGATTGCCTTGCTTACCGGGGATTGATATCAGAGTCTAGGCAAAGAGAAAGGAATAATGGTCTCTTAAGTGAAATACCTGCTCTTGTGGAGTTTACAGTAGCTGCGATTAAAAAAATATAGGAAACCATTAGAGGAAGTTAGAAGAGTTTGGGAAGGGAGACTCTCTCCTGTAAAGCATGCTTTCTTGTTTTTAAGGCTGATGTAGAGGTCTGGATGGTGGAAGAAGCCATCAGTAGCTCGAGACCCTTTCCTTTTAGTTGTATTTCTCCGAGTCCACCCACTAATAGAGAATGAACGTAGCAAGGCTGGAGCTGGGATTCCCCAAGGGGAAATAGTGCTCTGCCTCATTTATATTCACCTAGTCCCCCCTTGTAAGAAGGTCTGTTACAAGGCACAGAGCTCTTCTGCTTTACCATGAAAACTTGCTGTTTCTCACATCAGCTGAAATTAACAGATGTTACACACTGCCTTTCTCATCAGGGAAGAGTCCACCCACACCTATGTCCACAGAGCTCTAGGAGTCAGGCTGGTCAGGTAGATGTTTGCTTGTACTTAATTCTCATAGATAAGGAGTTGCACTGCAGAACTGATCCTATGTGAACATTTATTATTATGATGAGTTTACCACACGTGTAGTCCCCCCTGCACATGTTTTTTGCCATAACCCATTCTTCTTGGTATGTCTGCTGGCACCAGTCATGGCCCGCTTCCTGTAGCTCTAAGGTGCTCATTTTCCTGTACTTTCAGTCATGTTGCAATTCTGCGCTTCAGCTTGCCATTGTCATGCTTTCTGCTGCCCCTTTTTTGTCACTGCCATCCTTCTCAACAGTCCACTTCCCTTTTTTGTGGGTCTGTGTTCAAAGAAAAACTTCATTGAACGGCTACTCCACAAACAGTAATCCCTGAACATCGCTTTCATCAAATAGTGAAATCATCATAAAAAAAAAATCATCGAAAGGTAATAGTTGGCCAAGAAGGAAGTAACCCACAACCCCCCCGTATGGGGGGCTGCACCCGTACACCCCCCCTAACTATATATACCAACTCTGAGATTGCACTACAGTGGTGAAAAGGGCAAATTTTAAAAGGTTTTATTTGGTTTACCTTGGTGGTACTTGTGGTACTTCCCTGTTGTTGGCCAGCTATTACCTTTCGATGATTTTTTACAGTGATGTCACTCTTCGATGAAAGTGATGTTCATGGATTACTGTTCATGGAATATCTGTTCTATGAAATTTTTCTTTCTGTGAACGCCCTTTTTTGGACCCATCGATGTCTTCCATATAACTGTTGCAGTATCCATTACCTCTGGGATCGCTTGTCAAGGATAGCCCAACTGTGGCCAGTATACCAAAGCCTTTATTACCCAGGAGCATCATAGGTCAGACATATGTTCCCTGCACAGGTGTAGGGCATAAAGGTGAAGTAAAAATGCGCCCCAAACCAGAATACCTTTAACGCCAGTCCAAATGCCATTATCATATGTCAGTTTGAACACCATTCCCATGCTGGTTATACCAAGCCTATGCCTGCAAGGTAAGTACCCCATTGGGGTTCATTTTTATTTTTATTATATTTTTCAGTGGGCTACATGTCATCCAAGAAAGGAAAATGGCAGTGTGTGAGGCAGATACCCCATAAGGATCACCACGATAGGTGCCTGTTCTGCTTAGCTGCATCTATGACCACACTCAGTGTTCCATCTGTCAGGCTTTTGTATCCAAGACTTTACGTAGCCATATTTCTTCACTTTCATTTATCTTGAGAACCAGTGTCTCAAGCTGTTGGCCCAAAGTACCATGGCAGAATTCACTCGCACTGAGGTACAGCCAGTGCTTAAGAAGGCCGAGAAGAATAGGCCTGTGCCTGCTGCTGCCCAGCCTCCATTGGACATATCTCTTGTGGTGTACGAGAACCGGGAGGATGGTCCATTATTGCCATCAGATGTCCTTCAAGAATGCAACTGCAGTCATAACATGTGAGTTGTCCTGCCTCAGGCAGCCCTCGGTCGGCTGGATTCCAAAGTCTGGGTCCGACGTCGGCTGATGTCACATTTCTCTCCGACGTCAGAGCGGCTGGAGTACATAAGCATCAGCCGACGCTATTTTCTTCCTCTTCAGTCTTTCTTGCCGCGCGGTGCCCGAAGCAGAAGCAGTTCGCAAGTGCCGGTCGGTCAGCTCCTGTATTCTTCGATTCCGAAGTCATCAAAAAGCTAAGTACCCGTTAGACCTTTTCTTGCCTCAGCCGATGTCAGAAATTACTGAAAAAGTTAACAATTGTCTTTCTTGTGGTAAACAAATACCTCATAAGGATTTCCACTCTTACTGTCTTCCTTGCCTTGGCCCAGACCACGACGTCTCGGCCTGTGTAGCCTGTGCTCGCTTCAACAAGCGCACTCTCAGGCGCCGGGCAGAGTTCGCTCAAGATTTTTTCGGCGATAAATTTGCTTACACCATGCCGTCGGAACTTCCGACATCGCAAACTCCCAAGAAGCGAAAAGACCGGGACCGACATCCTCGGCCCGCATCTACCTCCGACTCCACGCCAAAACCTAGCGCGAGTGCTCTGGTTCCCTCTGAGACTGTCTCTCCACCGCTCCGAACCGAAGACACCGCATTACCAACGACTCTGATTCCAGACATCACTCCGCCAGTTATCGATTTTCCTCCGGATACCGAAACCGAGGAAATGCTCGAGACCATTGCTGTAGACAAGGTCACTCCTGCACGTGGAGCTGCCAGGCCTCCTATGGCCATGTCTATTAAGGCCTACACTAGGGCTAAGGCAGCCAGCAAAACAAAGCATCTTACTACTAAAACCTTACCTCAGCCTACTCCAGAGACACATTATGTCCATCGCTGCTGACTTAATTTCTATGATTAGAGGTTCACAGGCCCATCCTGAGAGAGGATCCCAGCCTCCTTCTGATAAAAGGCCCCGGGTTGAACCCTCTGACCCTATTCCTTCAGATGAAGATTCTGAGGGCTCTGTCAACTCTGATAGCCAGGAAGAGCTCTTCCAGACCTATGAGGACTCGGATGCAGAGGATTCTATCCCCTCGGCCTCCCCTCCTGAGGATATTTCTTTTGGGGTAGTTCTGCATACCATGAGGGAACATTTCAAGTGGCAGGGACAGGATTATTCTGATTCCAGAAAACGCCTTAGGACTTTCCTTAAGAAGCCCCAGCACAGGCCCTTAGCTATTCCTCCTGTACTTGATGTTTTGGATGATTTATATTCTGACTCTAGTGCTACCCCTGATTCTCTTCCTCCTGCTCCAGCCAAGCCAGACAGGTATTACAGGGTCCCAGAAACTCATTCCCATTTATTCAGGGCCCATACTGCTGATTTGGAAACTATTTCACAGGGGCCTAAAGGAGTTTCCGCTTCCACCACTAAAAATCCATTGCCCTCCCAACAGGGAAGCTAGGTCATTAGAGAGATGGGGCAAAAAGGTTTATACATCCACTACTTTATCTATGAGAGCTTTGAATTGCCTTTTTCATATGTTACAATATCAGGATTTTCTGTTCGAAGATTTACAAAAAACATTAGCCACTCCTGATCCTTTAGACAGGAAGGCTTTGCAGGAAGCTATACATAACACTCAACAAGTAAGCAATCACTTCCTGCAGTGTGGATATGATGCACTGGAAGCTTCATGTAGGGCAGCTATGACAGGGGCAGTCATTCGTAGACATGCGTGGTTAAAAGATCAACCTCTACCAGATCATGTAAAGGCAAAACTTCTGGATGCACCTTTGGAAAAGAACAAGCTTTTTGGTGCTAATGCTAAGGATGTGTTAAAGACCATCGAAGAAAAAGCAAAATCAGTTCAGACGGTGAAAGATTTCCTCCAGGTTCAGCCCCCCAGATTCAGTAGGAATTGGCCTTCAAAAAACTGGTCCTTTCCTAATCCAGAAAAGTTTCAAAGGGGTAAAAACAGACGTGGCCGAGGAAGAGGCCAATACAGAGGCCCTTACAGGGGACGACAATGGCAGCCAGGAAACCAAAGAAGTGACACAGGGGTTTCACCTGCCCCACAGCCACAATCTCAATGACTTTCCTCTACTTCCGCCTACCAGGGAACAAATAAAAGCCCCCTTGGCCGGGAAATTATCTCTGTTTGCAGAAAATTGGCACAGACTGACAAAGGACAAATGGATTTTGGACATTATAGACCGAGGGTACAGGTTCCACTTTCATACCTTGCCAAGAAAACAAGGCATGCCAAACCTACCACAAAACCAGAGGGCAGAGGCTATCAAGCAAATCACTCTGCTGACTTGGATGAAAGCAATAGAAAGAGTTCCACAACAAGAACAAGACCAGGGGTTTTACTCAAGACTGTTCCTTGTTCCAAGAAAAGAATCTCAATGGAGACCAATACTAGACTTGTCTGCATTAAACACCTTTCTCATAGTACCAAAGTTCAAAATGCTGACACTACAGCAACTCCTTCCCATGCTGGGCAAGGGGTCTTGGCTGATTACTCTGGACCTCAAGGAGGCATACCTGCATGTCCCTATCAGACACAGCTGCAGAAGATACCTCAGATTTCTTGCAGGGCCAGAGCATTATCAATTCTCAGCATTGCCATTTGGCTTATCTACTGCGCCCAGAGTATTCACAAAATGCCTGGCTTCAGTAATTGCTCATTGCAGGCTCCAGGGATACAAATGTACCCGTACCTGGACGACTGCCTCATACAAGCGGACGACAAATTGATGTTGACAAGAAATTTGGACTATGTCATATGATTACTTCAAGCTCTGGGATACACAGTCAACTTCCAAAAGTCAAGACTGCAGCCATCCCAGCAAATAATCTTCTTAGGAGCCAAACTAGACACAGCCTCTCAAATGGCTTACCTGACAGAAGACAAGCAAGAGAAGTTAACTCATTACTTCAAAGGTTTAGCAAAACTCACCCAGATGACTGCAAGGAGATTCCTACAGGCCCTGGGTTACATGGCATCCTGCATTCTCCTGGTTCCATTAGCAAGACTACACATGAGAAAGCTTCAGTGGTACCTAAAAAGCATTTGGTCTCAACACAGCAACAACTTGGAGACAATCATACCGCTCATTCCATGCCTACAAAAGGAATTCCTACGGTGGGCCTCAGTGAGCCAGGCAAACACAGGTATGTCATTCAAAAAAACCACAGATAACTCAGACCATGACCACAGACGCCTCAGACCTTGGATGGGGGGCGCACATGGAAGGCAGATGTATACAAGGGCAATGGTCTCCAAAGGAAACACATCTGCATATAAACCAAAAGGAAATGCTGGTAGTAATGCATGCCATCGAGGCTTTTCAACACCAACTTCAGCAAGGCCATTTACTGATACGGACAGACAACACCACTGTGATGTGGTACATAAACAAGCAAGGGGTACCCACTCTTACCCCCTTTGCAGACTGACAATGCATCTTTGGGAAAAATCACTGAGCCTAAACATCCAGTTACAATCCCAGTTTGTTCCAGGCAAAGACAATGTGTTGGCGGACAGCCTCAGCAGGAATTTCACAGATCCACACGAGTGGAGGTTACATCCGAAGGTCTTCACACAACTCACTTCGACATGGGGCAGGCCAGAAGTGGACCTATTTGCCTCTCACCTCAACCATCTTCTACCAAAATTCTGCACAAGGACATACCATCCAAAAGCTTGGAAAATAGATGCTCTCTCATTCAACTGGAACTCCCTAGCATTCCCCCGAATGCACTGGTTTAAATTATTGCTCAACATTCTGCCAGCGTAAGGTAATAACTTCTGCTGTTTTAATGATGTTCTTATATTTTTTGACGATTTTGTTTTTCTTATATGGTATGTTTTTGTCTGCAAATTCTGTAGACAGCTCAAGCCAGAATATTAGGAACATTTATATAAATCCAGCTCTGTGGCAGAGGGGAATGCACCCCCATTGACCCATGTTTGAGTAGCTGCACAGGAAGCTGGAATAACTTGGGGGGAGTGAGAATTAGTGGGATTTGTCAGCTTGCTCACTCTGGGGAAGGAGGTGTTTTGACCTTTTTGCCAGACAGCAGTTCAGAAGTGGAGTGCATCTGGCAATCTAGGAGTGACTGCACTGCACTGCACAGTACTGGGGTGGCCTGAGTGTGACTGTGCAGTGGCCCTCCTATGCAGCAGCATATAGCAGAGGTCACAGATACAAACACACACACACACACACACACACACACACAGACACACACACACACACACACACACACCAGTTACATAGAGCCACACTAAAGATGAAGTGATAATTAGAATTCTAGGTGCAAGAAGACTATTTCATACACCAATAGTGTAGTTTATTCACTCATTCTTCAGTTGCTACTTTGCAAAAAGCAGAGGAATTTGAGCATTTTTTATCCAGTGCTTTGGTGAGCACAGTGCAGTAAAACTAAACCTGGATAATAAGACAGCAGTCTACCATAGGTGCACTCCCACATTGTAGGCACACACAAGGATATTTTGGATGATCACCACTTCAGCTACTGCATGTCTTTGGGATGGCTGTGTATACAGTCTCTAAAACAGTAAAGTTTTGACATGCATAAGAAGTTGAAAGGTAATATTCCTCATACCTGTCCAGTTGCATACTGTGTACAGCATAAGCAAAAACTAGAAGTATTTGCACAATATAGTAAAGCAAAAGAATACATACATGTATGTCTTAAGCTGAAAGTAATGTATGTGCAAATGTTGAGATTAAAGGCAAGATTAATTATGTTAAGGGATACAGAAAAAAAGAAAGTGAGGATTGGAATTTACTAGAGAAAACTGGCAAAATTAACCAGGATATTCAGAGATAATAACCAGAGAGGGAAAGGTAATAAAGTGGGATGAGACCAAGCAGATGTTTGGACTGCAGGTTAGAGATTGCCTTGCTTACCGGGGATTGATATCAGAGTATAGGCAAAGACAAAGGAATAATGGTCTCTTAAGTGAAATACCTGCTCTTGTGGAGTTTACAGTAGCTGCTATTAAAAAAATATAGGAATCCATTAGAGGAAGTTAGAAGAGTTTGGGAAGGGAGACTCTCTCCTGTAAAGCATGCTTTCTTGTTTTTAAGGCTGAGGTAGAGGTCTGGATGGTGGAAGAAGCCATCAGTAGATCAAGACCCTTTCCATTTAGTTGTATTTCTCCGTGTCCACCCACTAATAGAGAATGAATGTAGGAAGGCTGGAGCTGGGATTCCCCAAAGGGAAATAGTGCTCTGCCTCATTTATATTCACCTAGTCCCCCCTTGTAAGAAGGTCTGTTAAAAGGCACAGAGCTCTTCTGCTTTACCATGAAAACTTGCTGTTTCTCACATCAGCTGAAATGAACAGATGTTAAACACTGCCTTTCTCATCAGGGAAGAGTCCACCCACACCTATGTCCACAGAGCTCTAGGAGTCAGGCTGGTCAGGTAGATGTTTGCTTGTACTTAATTCTCATAGATAAGGAGTTGCACTGCAGAACTGATCCTATGTGAACATTTATTGTTATGATGAGTTTACCACACGTGTAGTCCCCCCTGCACATGTTTTTTGCCATAACCCATTCTTCTTGGTATGTCTGCTGGCACCAGTCATGGCCCGCTTCCTGTAGCTCTAAGGTGCTCATTTTCCTGTACTTTCAGTCATGTTGCAATTCTGCACTTCAGCTTGCCGTTGTCATGCTTTCTGCTGCCCCTTTTTTTGTCACTGCCATCCTTCTCAACAGTCCACTTCCCTTTTTTGTGGGTCTGTGTTCAAAGAAAAACTTCATTGAACGGCTACTCCACAAACAGTAATCCCTGAACATCGCTTTCATCAAATAGTGAAATCATCATAAAAAAAATAATCGAAAGGTAATAGTTGGTCAAGAAGGAAGTAACCCACAACCCCCCCATATGGGGGCTGCACCCCTACACCCTCCCTAACTATATATACCAACTCTGAGATTGCACTACAGTGGTGAAAAGGGCAAATTTTAAAAGGTTTTATTTGGTTTACCTTGGTGGTACTTGTGGTACTTCCCTGTTGTTGGCCAGCTATTACCTTTCGATGATTTTTTTACAGTGATTTCACTCTTCGATGAAAGTGATGTTCATGGAATATCTGTTCTATGAAATTTTTCTTTCTGTGAACGCCCTTTTTTGGACCCATCGATGTCTTCCATATCACTGTTGCAGTATCCATTACCTCTGGGATCGCTTATCAAGGATAGCCCAACTGTGGCCAGTATACCAAAGCCTTTATTACCCAGGAGCATCATAGGTCAGACATATGTTCCCTGCACAGGTGTAGGGCATAAAGGTGATGTAAAAATGCTCCCCAAACCAGAATACCTTTAACCCCAGTCCAAATGCCATTATCATATGTCAGTTTGAACACCATTCCCTTGCTGGGTATACCAAGCCTATGCCTGCAAGGTAAGTACCCCATTGGGGTTCATTTTTATTTTTATTGTATTTTTCAGTGGGCTACATGTCATCCAAGAAAGGGAAATGTCAGTGTGTGAGGCAGATGCCCCGTAAGGATCACCACGATAGGTGCCTGTTCTGCTTAGCTGCATCTATGACCACACTCAGTGTTCCATCTGTCAGGCTTTTGTATCCAAGACTTTACGTAGCCATATTTCTTCACTTTCATTTATCTTGAGAACCAGTGTCTCAAGCTGTTGGCCCAAGGTACCATGGCAGAATTCACTCGCACTGAGGTACAGCCAGTGCTTAAGAAGGCCGAGAAGAATAGGCCTGAGCCTGCTGCTGCCCAGCCTCCATTGGACATATCTCTTGTGGTGGATGAGAACCGGGAGGATGGTCCATTATTGCCATCAGTTTCCTCTGCCATGACCTTCTCAGAGGCGGCAAGGAACTTGCTTCTCATATGTCCTCAGAGGGCTTGTAAATGTCCACAGCGGACATTGAGGGGGAACCACGGTTGACTTATATCCAAGGTGTGTAAAGGGATTCCTCAGAACCTTGTTAGGGAAGAGGTGTCAGGTACCTCGATTGAATCCAGGAAAATCATTACTTTTTGTAACGCGGACATTCCCTTAAAGAAAAGGCAGAAGTCTAAATATGGTGTCAGCTATCAGAGTTCCACAATAAAGAATCACAGGACTTTATTCAAGGCTTGTTCAGTGCCTTGATGCCTTTAAAATCTCCTCAGGGAATTTAGGTTCCAGCACTCTCTTGGTCCTATACCACCAAAAGGTCAAGGGACCCTGAGTCCTTGGATGAGGATTCTGACTCCGTTAGCCTACTCCTCTCCGTTATCTTCTCCTTTAGACTATGGGTCAGAGGAGGAGGAGTCTGTCAGTCCTGAGTCTCCTTTGATGGAACTGTCTTTCGGAGACACAGTCCAGCATGCGATGGAACATTTTAAATAGGATTGCTCCCAGGTATCAGACGTTCTAAAAAGGTATTATGAGTTGTTACATATGGACTGTCCTAAACCTTCTGGTATCCCTCCTATGTTGGCTACTTTGTTAGATACCGTCTCTGTCTCTCCCAATCTGGCAAAAGATTACCACAGACCCTTGAAAGCCCTTCCCTCCTTTTCTGGTATCATTCAACATCCTGCATTGCAGGGTCTTTTGGACCAGGGTACCATGCAACTAGTTCCAAAGACCGAGAAGAGATTAGGGTTTTATTCCAGAATGTTTTCTGTCCTGGATCTTTCCTTTTTCAACACTTTTCTCAATGTGTCACCTTTCCGAATGCTTTCTCTTCAGACTCCCTGTACCTAAAGGATGCTACCTTCATGTTGTTCACCCTCTATTATGGATATTTTTGCATTTCTCTGTTTCTTCCTGTTTTCAGTCCTCTGTTTAGCCCATTGGGCTTTCAACAGCCCCAAGACTTTTCACCAAATGCCAGACTCCAGTAGTTGCTTTTTTCAGGCTTCAGGACATTCAAATATTTCCATATATGGGCAACCTTTTACTTCAGGCCCCATGCCAAACCAAGCTAGTGTGGGGGGGATCTTCACTTTACCCAGCTTCTGTTGCACAGTCTGGGGTTCACTGTCAACTTTCAGAAGTCAGTGTTAGTTCCATCTCAGTATCACATTTTTTTTAGACTGCAGGATCCAGACTGTTCCATTGCTAACCTCTAGTTCCGCCTCCAAGGTTGTCTCTCTGACAAACTATTTCCTTTCCCTTCCTTGCTTCCCCTGTCCTATCTTCCAGCCAGGGAGTTTTTCTGGGATATGGGGTTCACGGCCTCTACCATCTCCATGCTTCCCTGGGCCAGGCTTCATATGAGTAAGTTTCAGTGGTTCGTAAAATCAGTATGGTTTCAACACAGCCACTTGCTAGAGCATCTGGTTCCGCTGCTCCCTTATCTCAAACTGGAATTTCATTGATGGATTCAACAAATATCTCTCAATCTAGGTGTTTCTCTCCTAACTCCTCAGCTGCCCCTAGAACTCTTTACAGATGCCTCAGTTCTGGGATGGGGAAACACTTCAAGCCACCCTGAAAGTTCAGGGCCTTTGGCCCCCTCAGAAGAGGGTGGTTCATATCAACATCAAAGAAATGAGGGCTGTCATTTTGCCTCTTCAAGCTTTTGACTCACTCTGGATGCCAGATGCCTTAATTGTTTATACAGACAACACCACAGTCATGTGGTGCATCAGGAAGCAAGAGGACAACAGTATCTTACCTCCTTTGCAGACTGGCCCCTCAAGCCTGGGAAATAGTCATCAGTCTTTACATAACCCTATAGACAGTCTGCATCCCATCAGAGTACAATCTTTTGGCAGATTCTGTTAGCAGTTCCAGGACACAACATCATGAAATGGATGTTTCACAGAGATATATTTCTAGGCATAGTTCATCAGTGGGGTATTCCTCAGGTAGATCTTGTTATCCCCTCTCAACAGGCAACTCCTTCAGTTCTCTTCCAGCATCCTGAGTCCTTTGGCTTGGAAAGTGGACACCATGTCTTTTGGAAAGGAATGTTCCTGTATGCCATTCCTCCCCTTCTCCTTCCCAGGGTCCTTCACAAAATCAAGAAGGACTGTCTAAAAATCTTGTTGGTGACCCCCTTTTGGCCCAGACAACACTGGACCCCCCCATTCCATCAGGCCAGGGGCAGTCATCACAAGTTATCTTACCGTATGGACCTTCTCACATAGGACAAAAGAATCTGTTTCACCCACATCTGTCCATTCTTTAGGGTTGCCACCCCTCTGTTATTTTTCGGGACTATCCGTAAATCAAACTGATTCTCCGGTAGTCCGGAAAACACTGTACAAACTCCGGTATTCTGTTTCAAAAAGGAAACAGACCATCAGAGTTTGTAAATCGGCTGATTTACTATGTTTTTTTACAGAAAAGCATAGTAAATCAGCCTAAAGCAGGCAGCAGGAATGGAAAAAGAGGGCATTTCCTGGCAGGTGATGTCATTGTGATGTCACAAAATGGGTGGGACATGGGCGGGAGAGGGGGTGCGATGGGTGGGGTTACTGGTGACGCAAGGGGTGTGGCTTTACTCCAGTTTTAGCCACAACTAATTTTAGCCTTGGATGATAGGGTTTTGATTCCTTTTTGACACCAGTTGTGGACGTGCTTAGAGTTTTGCAGGAGGCAAGCAAGCTCAGTACCAGAAAAAGCATATATCCAAATGGAAGAGATGCCTTTTCAGTGGGGGTCCCCTTGGTCCTTTCCTACCTGTGTGAACTTCTACATGCTGACATGGCATATTTTTAAGTGAAAGCTCACTTGTCAGCAATTTCTGCCTGTCCGCTACTGACTCCTCCTCTGACCTCTAGATTTTGAGGTCAAGTAATTTCTGAAAGGCGTCTTTCATATCAGACCCCCAAAAAAGCGTATTCCTCCTTTTAGGGACCTTAATTTTGTCCTTGAAAAACTGACTCAGGCTCCTTTTGAGCTTGCTGCTGCTTCTTTGTGACATTGCACTGACGACTGTTTTATTGGTTGCTTTAACCTCCACCAGAAATTTGTCTGCACTCCAGGTGATGGCGGTTCCTCCATTTTTAGTTTTTCATAGAGACTGGGTGCATCTCCCTACAGATCCTTCTTTTATGCCCAAGGTGTTTAATGAGCAGGCCCTTAATCAGTCTATCCAGCTTCCTTCCTTTTTTTTTTCCTTCTCTGCAATCTGTTAGTGAGAAAGTTCTTCATTCTTTTATTTTGCATAGACAGCTCAGGGATTATTTAGACAAAACAAAGGTCTTTCATAAATCTGATCAGCTTTTTGTTTCTTTTCATACCAGGACATTGGGTTTGGCAGTTTAAGTACACCTTCTTGTCCTAAATTTCCAAGGCTGTTTCCTTTTGTTATTTCTTTCATGGTAAACAGTTGCCAGCTTCAGTGGCTTCTTCTGGGGCTTTGACACCAATTCCATCCTTGAAGCTGCTACTTGGTCTTTGGTTCACAATTTCACTTCATATTACAAATTGGATGTCATTTCCAGAGCCCGGGCAGGATTTGCCATGGCTGTCCTTCATGGGTTTGTGGAGGGCTCCCCCCTTCCTTCATAGTAGCTTTTGTACTGTCCCAGAGGTGATGAATAGTGCAACAGTGATACTGAAGGACATAGTGCAGTTGTGTAAAATCTTACCATAACAGTAGACGTCTTTCTGTTCATTGTTGCAGTATTCACCCCCCCCCGCCCTCTGTCCTTTTCCATGGGTAGTATTTTCTTTCTTGCCAATACGTTCTCCTCATTTTCCTTTCTTCCTTTTTCTGGATATATATGTTCTTTCCACTGAGGGTCATGGTTCTGCTCATGCACTTCATTTCTGGTTTGGGGAGCATTCATATGTCACCTCTATGCCCCACGTTTGTGCAGTAAGCATACATCGGACATAAGATCCTCCTAGGTAATAAAGGCTTTTGTATACTGGCTGGATGTTTGGCTATCCTTGCCAGGAGTTCCTAGAGGTAATGGGTACTGCAGCAGTGAAAAGGACATCTACTGTAAAGATTTTACACAACTGTACTTTATAACTTTTAGCTACGTCATCATCCTAAGTAATATTTTTCTACCCATACCTGTATTTTATGTGTTTGCTTATGCTGTTATTCTGTTTAGCATTGTGATTTACTTTTACAAATAAATTAGATAAAAGTTTTCAGATTTTCTTAAACTACTTTGGTGACTGGCTTTGTAGTAATTTTTTTCCCTCCTAGGACTGGAAGGAGCATCAACACGTCTGTGGTCAACCAGCAGTAGTCTCTGTCCAGACAGAAGATGTGCAGGTCACTGGTGATGAACTTGACAAAGTCAGGGGTTAAATGCTTGTGGCATGAAGCAGAGCTTGGCCATTCTGACTGCAGATGCCTGTGATAGGGAGCGCAGTACCTGGAGCAAGCATGAGAAGCCTTTCCATCCATGGGATATTGTTTTCTCTGTGTTATGTTGGGCTCAGCACTGCAGGTAAACACAGAAAGGATGACAAGAAATGCATACAGTGGTACCATGAAGTGGTGTGAGATGTGTTATGGTATTGACTGCATCAAGTAATTTATTTTAGAGGAAAAAAGGAACATTATATTGGCTTTCCTCATGATTGACTGATACATACTGACACCACTTAAGCTAGTTTATGCTTCAGCAGAGGTGTGTCAGTATTGTTTTAACGTATGTGACATGGGAAACCAAGGATACTTGCATCGTATTTTGAATGGTCGGCCCAAGTATCCTAGTTGCACTGCAACTTCTTGTTCTCTCTGCATACAGAGTGGTACCATTATAAAATCTATGATTAACTGGAAATGTGGGAAAAATAAATATGTAATGTATATACTGCTGCTAGGTAATGAAGTGGGAATGAATAATTTTCAGTGTTAATACCACGTAATTGTTAGTAGCATAAGCAGAAACGCAGCTGAAAGTACTCAGGGCAGAATTTTTAAAGGACTGATCGAAGGCTTGTGTTCCTTCCAGACATCTATACTCTGTCCAGTATAAATGTACCATTTGTGCCTGACTTTGGTAGCCCACATGTAGATGCAATCTGTGCCATTTCCCTGTTATAGCACTTTATATTCAGCACAGTACATAGCGTAATACAGCATCACAACAGTTAATCCATGCACAGGAGGTCAGGGCAGCCATCCTGAGGCAACTTCAGGCTAGAATGCTTAGGTTCCACAGAGTACTACATCTTTTTGTTGCACTTTTACCTTTAAAACAGTAAGAAGTTCTAGGGCTTTATAATCTAATAATGTGTGCTGTTTGTCAGGTAAATGCGAGATACAGCAGCTGCCTTGCACCCACCGTCCTATCTTAGGGTAAATACTCCTTGCAGCAAGTGCAGGCCCTCTCCAAATGATGCAGTTTAAAAACTCATGTGCACATTGCATCTAGATTTATTTACTTGCATAAAGATATAGGTGTATTAAACAGAGGCTGCAGTGTTCACAGCTAAGTAAATCATAGACATGATACTGTTTGTACGTCAGAGTTTTGAAAGGATACAGTTGTATACATATGTAGTGTTCGTGGCACAACAGGTAGCATACTCACTTTTGGTGCAGAAGGCTATGGATTTTACCCCACACCAGGTATATCAGTTGCTGACACTGAAGTGCAGCATAAATGGGTGCTGCATTCCTGAGTGTGCAGTCCTTCGGCTGAGATGTTAAACCAAGGCCCCATCTGCTTGAGTTGGTGGTAGCTCAGGTGGATGTAAAAAATCCCATGGCATCTATCAAAAAGTGTGAAGTTCCCTGATGCCCTGGCCAGATTTCCCCCACGGGTATAAATACCACCTTGGATTTTCCCTGAAAAGAAGCTACTAGTGGGACTAACGTGGTCAACAAAAGACAAATAAAAATAAGTGAATGAAAGTGTTTTTTTGAACTATGATGTCTTCAAAAATAACAGGCAGTTTTCAGAGGCAAATGTTTTTGTACCCTGCTGTTTAATTCTGAGATCACTCAGGCTTGGGCATTAAGATAGTACTGTTTAGCAAAACTAAGTCTTTTTATTAAACAGCAGTGGGCATGAGTGGCAGACATTTTAGACAAGTCATAGTTTTTGGCCTCGTTTAGTGACGCTAGAACTTTTGTGTTGTGCCCCAGTGATATTGCAGTCATGATTAACTATTGCCTTTTTTTTTTTTTGAAAGGCTCGCACTGGCACAGGATTTACTGTATTTTAACCCTGATTTTGGATGGGTAGTTTTAGGAAAAATGAACTACAATTAACATTTTAAAATTTCTCTATGTTAATATCATAGCTCCTCATTTAATGTTCAAATCACATGCATGAAGAGAGAAAGGTGTGCATCAGATTGTGGTGACAGGCCGCAAACTTTGGGACCAGTTTGGACTTGCACATCAAATCCTGTTTCAGAATTTAGAAACAATCAGGTTAGTATTTATTGTAGTATGAGCTCATCTTAGGAGTTGTACTACACATGAATGTCGAACTAATAAGCATTTCTTTTTTAAGTGCATTTTTCTGCAACCATTTCACACGGTGTAAAACTTGCTATACACTGTCACAGAAGAATTGGCTTTGCAGTTATCCCAGCATAATGAGAGCAGTTATGAATGTAGATCTCAGTAGCAGTCACAAGTTATTATAATATATTGATGAGGGCACTTGTCTTCTAAACAGTTGCACACATATATACTTAAGAGTGGGCATACATTTTTAAAATTTTTCTTTTCTTTTTTTTATTTTTATGTACTTGATCAGCACTGTTTTCCACAGTTAACTCTACTTCCCCTGCAGTTCTAGAAAGCATGCTGTTTATATACTTAATGTGCTTGTCATACACAGTACCTTTTGTTTCCAAACTCAAAATGGCACATGTCCTGGTCTTCTGAGCTTGTACATCATCTTCTATACAAGAGTGTGTGTACTTCTTTGCTAGAGTGTACAGTTTTGCATTTCTTTTTTATACTAATTATTTTGTCTCCATACCTGCCAGCCATATAGCCTACTGCCATGAACTTGACTCCCCTGGTTTTCTCTGTTTACAAAGGTAAGAACCAACTGCTGTGTGGCTGCCATCCATGTAATTGCCATGTTTTTTTCTGACACTGGCCTAAACACTCCCCTCTTCACAACTGACTTGCATACCATATGTATCAAGAGTCCTCCAGTTTCTCTGTCAATGTATTCATTTTTTCCCTTCAAACTCCTCTTCAGTCAGCCCCTACAGATACACAGATACATCAAGCCTAGTGTGGGGAGTGGTTTCCAAACGAGTAAAATACAAGCTGCGTAGAATCCCCACAACAAACAGAAGCACATAAATGTCAAGAGAGATGTTAGCAGGGATGATTGCCATGATAAATCTCTGGTTCCCAGGACCTCTGCAAGTTTATACGGATAACACCACAGCGATGTGGTATATAAACAAACGGGGTATTAGATGTTACCCTCTTTGAAGATTTGCTGTGACATCCCCTCTCTGGGCCAGTAATCAAGGAGCCTGAATTCACACTATAGACACTATAGAGGGACGTTCACTTGAAACAAAAATGGGTACTCCCAGTATTTCCAGATGCAGATCTCTGCATCAAGCACAATTTCCCTTAAGAGCACACAGGGAAACACAGAACACACTCATCCCAGGGTCTGGGTTTCTCTGCCTCTCCCCATGTCCCCAGTAAGGATCCCCACTGGCACAGCTGTAGAGTTAAATCCTCAACCATGTGTGCAAGCCAAGTCCTCCACCACTGTGTCTGTGAAACCAGTGCTTTGTGTCCCTGCTCCAAGTATCTGACACACACACTCTAAGACTTGATTTGTACATGCGCACACACACATGGGAAAGGCTGCACAGGTTTACTAGGTGTGCCTCCTGCCCAGACTATAAGGTAGTTATTACCACCAGACACTCCCAAGTCAGCTACTCTAAGGCTGTTACAAGGGTACCCAATTAGACTGAAATTAATAGTAATATGAATGGTAGTTTTACCAATGCAGTAAGGCTTTCAGGAGTCTCTACAGAGTCACCAAAGATACAAGTACTCTGACGGGTTAAAATATTCTCCAAAGGACCAACCACAATGACAAGTTTAAATATATGTAATAGTAAATAATAAAAGACCATGAAAATACTAAATATCTGTTTACAATAGAGTATTAACCACAGGAAATATTAAAGTAACACAAATGAATAGATTTACACATACAGATTCCTGACTAATCTAAAGAGTTACTATTCCATTCCCTGGTTGGTATTAGTGCAAGGCAAGATGAAGTAGGTGAGTGGTCCTTCTGTGTCAGGTTTCCAAAACAGAGTTCCTTGACACTTCAGTCTCAACTAGTATTAAACATTATTTTAGTGATGGATTCCAGAATGACATCACATATATATGGTCATGTGACACCTCTCCCATCCAACTTGCCAGGATTTAGCACCTATGTGTCAATAATACACACACACACACACACACACACACACACACACACACACACACACACACACACACTTGCTAAGATCTGCTGCAGCTCCTGGGAGTCCTAAAACCATAAAACACTTGCACTGTTCCTACAGGAGCTAATAAACCATACTTCTTACTGACAATTGTGTCTCTGGCTTCATTCAGAACTGTGAGTATGGCCTAGGCCCAGTAATTTAATTTCTTATTGTTTTCAAAGTTAGCTGGAGCGAGCTTAGTATCTTTTCTTCCATTATCATTTGTTAACATATATATTTAATTCAGTTACACTACAGTCAGGACCCACTTTTGGTACATTTTTAACACAAGCAACTTTACGAATTCAGTTTTCAACACAAACATCTGTACAAATCAGTTTGATATACAAATGGCATATAAGTCTTTACAAAATTCCAGCTAGTTGTGCTGGCATATGTTACACATGCACTGCCCTACTTCTCCTGGCATAGCTGACAGTACTGCACATTGTCACACTTGCTATGATAGCCTAAGAGATGTCTTGGCTTAATATGACTCTTCACACTTCATACAGTCAATCAGAGCAAAATTTAATTGCAGACAAGCTAAGCAGGACCAAGAAGCAGACCCTCCTGAATGAAAACTTTACCCTGGGGTATTCAAAGAATTGATCCAATTTTGGGAAATGCCTCAAGCAGATCTGTTTGTCTCCTCTCAGAACATATATAAATATTAAAAACAAACGAAGCTCACTGGCCAAGTCATAATTAGTAATTTAATGAATTGTAAGTGCTTTCTTTCAGAACATCAAATACAGAACGTCATCAGACAGTACACTTCCATGTTCAAAACCCTTGTATACTAAAGCAAACAATGCCATTTAGTGACTAAATAAATACATAATATACTAAAAGGCAGTTAAAACAATAATAAACAGTTACAATTCATCAGTAAAATCAACATTACACCTTGCCATTTTTTAACATCAGTAAACTGGAAATTGATGTTCTAATATATCATTAAGACCAGGGGCATTGGTTGCATCCAAAGCCAATATAATATGTGTGATTCTAATAGCACTGCTCAATTTCCCCCTCTCAAAAACTTTCTCAAGAATAAAGAAGGAACTTTTGTTTTTATTTAGTATAATCTGTAGAGTGCTTCTACACTGCATTCTTGAAATCCTGTTTTAAAATTGCATAAACATGATGTTCTTGAGGGGACCTTTAATTTTCCCTATGTAAAATACCAGACAAGCCAAATAATTTGCCACATACACCCACCTTTCATTTTACAATTAAATCTACCATTCAGGGAAAGTGCTTTAGGATAATTTGCTTTTATATTTTGGTTTTCTTATGAAGTTTGGGTTTTTTAGTTATTTGTGCTCCTTCCAGAACAGGCAACTCTAACATTAACATTGGCTTCATTAGGCCAGTCATTGAATATAGTGCCATGCAACAACAGGAATGCCAATACAGATACCTTACTAAAAGGATGCAAGGCCTAAACAACATGTCCTACGTGGACTGACTCAAAGCCATCGCTATACTATATATTCTGTAGAATGCTAAGAGGTGACCTGTATTGGGCATACAAGGCATCCTCCAACCCAATACTGATGAAGAAACTGCACATCAAGAAGTCATATGGGGTCTGTATAATTTCTGCAAGTGGCCACTTTGTAGAATGGCACTGCATCAAAAATGCAGTCTGTCAAAACATTCTGACTGGGACCACGTTACAGTGGGATCAAGAAATTTGTGCTTTTCCCCACTGAATTGCGATATCAGAGTTATACTTAGCAGGAGGTGTAGGGATTCGACAAACTGCAGTGTTGCCATTCGTGGAAAAATATAGATGCTGTCAAACAGTATTAAAAAATACTTTGTCTAGGAATCAAAACCTCTTCTGCAACATCAACAGAATGGTTTGGAAGGACATGTATATCTTGCAGAGGATACCGCTGCTGGACATGTATATCTTGCAGAGGATACCGCTGCTCTGGAACAGAGTCCTTATCCTCATAAAACAATGATCATCCTTGTCTATATTCAAGTGCAACTTGGATCTATAGATAGCAAACAGAAAATTTACCACAGCACTGCCTCCTGTACTACTAATGGACAGAGGCAGCTTCTAAATGCTTTATCCCATGCATGGTATGACGGCCTGTCCTGTCCAGGCCAGTAATTAAGCAACCTCAGTCTTCACCATTGACACCAGTGAGAGATGGTCACTAAGAACAGGAATGGATTTACACAGTATTTGAAATGCAGCTCTCTGCATCAAACACAGTTTCCCCAAGAGCACACAGGGAACATGCTGCAGACCTGGGACTGGGCTATCTGTCTCTCCAGATCTAAAACAAGACTCACTTTGGAGCACTGTGTCCCTGTTCCAAGTAGCAGACGCACCCACACCTGGGTGTTTGATTTTTCTCACACACACACACACACACACACACACACACTCTCTCTCTCTCTCTCTCTCTCTCTGTCTCTGTCTCTCTCTCTCTCTCCTGGGAAATGCTGGCACAGATTTACTAGCTGTACTCCTTCTGCCCAGACTATAAGGTAATGACATTGCCACCAGTCAACCACTCTAAGGCTGTTACAAGGGTATGCAATTATACTGAGTAAAATCAATACCAATATAAATGGTAGAGTGTAACCAGAGCAGCAAGTTTTTTCAGAGTGGCCACGGTGTCACTAAAATAAGCACAAATACTCTCAAGATGTTAAAAGTATTCTCTAAAAAAAACAGCCACAATGAAAGGTATAAAATATTTAATAGTACATAAAATAGAAAATATGAGAATACTAAATATCTAAGTACAATAAACACCAGAGTTTCAATAACGAGAAATAAAATAACCCGGTTGGACAGATTCAAACAGATGCAAAAAAAAAAAAAAAAACTTAATCTCACTGTATTTCCTGACTGTCAAAAGAATAACTGTTCCTTAGCTAACTTAATACAGCAAGGCAAAATTAGATGCTGAGTTACTTCCACAAGGCAAGGGGATGAGCTTCCAACTAAACTAAACTCAACTGACTGTGATAACTGTCATAGGTCTTTACATCAAGTTCAAAGGAAAACAAAACAAACTGCTATGAGATTTACATCCTGTTGGTGCTGGTCATAGAATGACATCACATTTGATCACCTGACTGTGATACAGTGCACACTTAGAGCTCTGCTAAGATCTGTTGCAGTATTTGAAAATTGTAGAACAATTTCAAAAACGTCTACTCTTCCATTCCAGAATTCTTTGTTTAAACATATACATTTAATCATTTATAATAACACTGTTGATGCATCTTTAACACAAGCATCAGTACAAGTCAGAGTGACAGTCAAATGACACAAAATTATTTACAAAACCCCAGCTAACTATGCTGGCATATGTTATACATGCACTGCCCTATTTTCCCTGGCATAGATGGCAACACATCATCACACATGCCCCACCCCATGTTATCTATGGTATGATCCAATTTATATATAATTACTGACCATGGGATGGGTAAGGCCAGTCTGCAACAAAATTGAGAAGTTCATTCACTCATAAAAAGGGAAATTGTCTAAGCTTAAATTGGCCCACAAGGGCATCTAGCCTGTTACTTCTGACCCTATGAACAACTAAAGCGATTCTGCTCCAAGATTCCTTTCATACAGGCCTGTAAGACAGATGCCTTCTCATTTCCATTGATGAGAATGTTCCTGCATGCTTTTCACTCTTTCAGCTAGTGTCCAGAGCTCTTCTAAAATTCCAGAAGGACCCTCTCAAAATACTGATGTTGACTCCCTTTTGGCCAGAGTAACAAAGAGGGTCCTAGTTCTTAGACTGGCAAGTTCTCCCTTTTTATTTTGGCAAAGGGTATTTATCAAAGGCATCCCCACAAACTGGATTTACTCACATCAGACCTGTGTTTGATAACACCCCAACCTGAAAACTCTCTAACTGCCTAGATGATGTTTTTATTTATATATATATATATATATATATATATATATATGTATGTATATACCGTTAAGACGTCTTTTTCCTAGAATGCGCATCATGTATTGAAAGTGGTTGAAAAATCTGCTGCTAGTAAATCATGCTTGTATAAGTAGAAAAGATTTTCTAGTTGGTGCCAGTCTAAGAACTAGGACCCTCTTTGGACCCCTCTGCCTCTGGTTCTTGATTCTTTGAGTTGCTTGCCTCTGGCTTTTCTTACTCCTCTTGCAAGGTTCATTTGTCAGCCTTTTGTGCTAGTCTGCCACTAGATCCCTCCCTTTCTAACCATCATTGTTTAAAACAGTTTTTGAAAGGAGTGTTGCATATCACGCCACCAAGGAAACAGGTAGCTCCTTCTTGGGATCTTAACTTTGTTCTGTAAAAGCTTAATCTTTTTCCCATGTGAACCATTTCTGAACTGAGTTTCTTAACATGACACTGTTTTACTAATTGCTGACACTTCTGCTAGGATATCTGTTATAAACTCTTACGGTGAGTCTACTGTACCTTGTTTTTTTACAATAATAGGGTTTCTTTGATAACTACTTCCCCTTTTATACTTGTAGTGGACTCTTGAGTTTTCCTTGAGACAGACTGTTAATGTCCTTGTGTTCTTTCCTGTACCCAAGAACAAAGGGAAAAAGATTCCTCACACTCAATGTCCAGCAACTCAGATACTCCCAAAACAAACTCAAGCCTTCAGGAAAGCTGATTACCTCTTTGTCCTATGAATTCAAAAGGAAAGGACAACCAGTGTCAAAACTCTCTCCGGCCAAGATTATGCTAGACAGTCAAGAGGAGAAGGTTAACACCTGCATCACACCTCAAGCAACTCATAGCCCTTCAAAACCCACACCATCAACACCCACACATAGCAACACTAAACCCACATATGTGGAGGCCCTTAACATTAACCTGCCCAAGCAACAAAGACCTCCGAAGCCGAAACGCAAACAAACACCAGTCACAACCAAAGTGACACATAGCTCACAACACCAGTGTGCCACCCAACAACAGCCCCTAAGGCAAGACAATGTACCCAACACTTTAGTCATAGGTGACTCTATAGTCAGGCACACTGATGTCCCACTCTCCAGACTGAACAAGGAGAAAATTACAGTCAGCTGCCTGTCGGATGCCAGGATCCGCCACATAACGCATGCACTCAAGTCACTCCACAACAAGTACAAATATGACTCTGTCATTGTCCATGCTGGAGTGAATGACTTGAGACGTACCTCCATGGACTACATGAAAAGAGATAGGGAAGAGCTCTTGGATCATGTGACCCAGGTAGGTATGACCCTAGCCCTAAATAGCATCCTGCCTTCGCCAAGAATGATACCACAGTATAAGGACAAAATGATTGACTTCAACAATTGGCTAAGCTTCTCGTGTCATTCAAAGGGGATCCAGTATTTGTCTGCCTGGGAAGACATGATCGACAAACCACGATGCTTTGCCAGAGATGGTCTGCACCTGTCACCCCTGGGATTCAGGTTACTGGCTAAAGCTCTTGCCACCCCTATAGTGCCTTTTTTAGGCAAGGTTCAAAGGATAAAACCACCACAGTAGCAAATAGAAGCAGGCAAAATCTGAAGATAATGCTACTCAATGCTAGAAGTCTAAACCTCAAAATGCACTCAGGCACTCCTAAAAATGGAGAACATCGATATCTGTGCAGTAACTGAGACCTGGTTCAAGGCTGCAGAGAGCACCCCTGCAATACCAGGCTACAATTCTTACCACACTTTTCGGCCACAAAACCAGAACCGAAACACTAAAGGTGGAGGAGTGTCCATATTCACCAAGGATATTCACACCTCCAGGCTAGTTGCCCAACACAATGCATCTGAAATTCTCCAGGTGCAACTAACACTAGGTAAGACTGCAATCCAAATTGTAGCTTGCTACAGATCCCCATCCATGCCCCAAAATTCTCACTACACCTTTCTAAACATAGTGGAAAATACTAAGATACAACCAAACACTCTAATACTGGATGGTTTCAACTACCCTGCCATTAATTGGGAAAAATACTCAGGTACCAACTCCTTTTCCTTTTCATAAATTCCAACGCCCTCAATCAACTAATCCATTGTCCCACCAGGGGCTCCAATATCCTAGACCTGGTCATTACCAACATGGGAGATAGATGCTCCACACCAGTAGTCACCCCCTCATTGGTCAGGTCTGACCATAAGCAAATCACCCTTGACATCCACATCCCAACCCCACCCCCCAGTAAGGAAACCGCCATAAAAAACTGTTCCAAAGCCAACTTCAAACTACTGAAGTCAGAAGTGACAAACTTCACAACACCCACGCAGACGGGATCTGGAAGTTCGACTGCAGAATCCTACACTAAGGCACTGTACGAGCACATCCACTCGTGCATGAATCATGCCATCCCAAATAGAACCAAGATGCTCTTCTCCAAAAAAAGGAAGCCAATCTGGTGGTCCCCTGCTATAAACAAACTATACAACAGAAGGAAGAAACTGTTGCAAAAAGAGGAAAATCCCAGGATGCAAAAAACTCCCTCACCAGCCTCAGTAAGAAGCTGAGATCCCTCATAAAATCCTCAAAAGCTAGTTACGAAAATAAAATTGCCAAAGATTCCAAAGACAACCACAAGGCATTCTATAGAATGGCATTAAATATACTGATCCCAAGGATATTGCCAATATCCTGGCAGATCGATTTAGTGCCAACTTCACCCCACTCTCACCCCCTAAAGGGCCCATCTCAATACCAAAAGACTGCCAAATTCCGATAATCACGGCCACACAGGTAGAAACCGCACTCTCCAAAGCTAAGAATACAGCATCCATGGGACCAGATGACATCCTAGGCTGTGTACTACATGAACTACAAAATGAACTGGCACCTCACCTAAGTGTGATGTTTAATCATAGCTTCACCTCAGGCTTCGTGCCCACTTTGTGGTGCACAGCTACAGTTATCTCGCTCCACAAGGGAGGATCCACCTTAGATCCCGGGAACTACCGTCCCATCAGTCTGACAAGCCTGATTTGCAAGGGCATGGATCGCATTATCGTGGAGCTTATAAACAGACATTGGCAACCTTCAAACACTAAACCCCTCCCAGTTTGGGTTTGTGAAGGGCCGATCTTGTCTCCTGAATCTGATTGACTTCTTTGAATCAGTCTCCAGAGCTGTGGACGAGGGTAAGGCAGTCCACACAGCCTGTCTGGACCTCGCCAAGGCCTTTGACACCATCCCCCACTCTGGAATCATAGATAAACTTACTAAGCTGGGCATAAATCACTACGTCACTCGATCAGTTGCTAACTGGCTTACTGATAGAACCCAGACAGTAAAAGTAGCCGACTCCAAATCCAGCTCCAGACAAGTGACAAGTGGAGTACCTCAGGGTTCAGTCCTGGGACCACTCTTGTTTGGCATCTACTTCTCTGAAGTACAGGCCAACACTAAGGGACTCTGGCTAACAAAGTTTGCAGATGACTGCAAACTGGGAGCCATTATTGAATCCCCAAATGATGTGGATATTCTACAAAAGGGCCTGACAGAAACAGATGCCTGGTGCCAGAGCCATGGGCTCAAGCTTAATGCCAAGAAATGTATAGTTATACCCTTTGGAAAAAAACATGTATCCATGAATTACCACATAGGTGGCAGGACACTAAACATCGAAAGTGTGATGAGAGACTTAGGGACACAGGTGGACAGTGGTCTCACTTTCGATAACCACATTGCCACAACAGTCAGGAAATCCTATGTGGCACACCTCATCACTAAGGGCTTTTCATCCAGAAAAAAGGAGGTCATTGTCCCACTGTACTCATCCCTTATTAGACCCATTATAGAGTATAATGCCCCGTTTGGTATGTACCTCACAAGACATCTGCAACAGCTTGAAAGGCCACAGAAATACCTCACTAAAAGAATCACAGGCCTAAAGCAGATGCCATATACTGACGGTCTAAAAAAACACCAGCTATACTCTGTGGCATATCGTCTACTCAGAGGCGATCTCTGCTTAACATACAAGGCCATGTCAAACCCTAAGCTGTTGGACATGCTCCACTTAAAGAAATCCCAATCCCTCAGAGCCACACGCTCCAGGGATCTAAACCTTGTCATCATAATGAACAAAACATGCTGGAGGGATAGGTTCCTGACCCAGAGACTCCCTATACTCTGGAATAGACTGCCCATACATATCAAGCAGAGTGCCTCTTTGGCCCTCTTCAAAAGGAACCTTGATGATTGGATGGGAGATAGGAAATTCACCCCGGGGATCATGTCAGTCACCCTGCTAGACAGGGGCCTGGAGAAGTAAATTTTGTGGGAAGAAATATCCAGGGAATTGTTATGGCTAGGCTTGCATAGGCCCTAGGGCCGATAGCCTAGTACCAACCTATGAACCTACGAACAGAGTATTTCCAGATGTTTGTTTCATGCTATTGCTTTTTATTATACTCTCCATAATAAGCCATTTCCAGGCAGAGTTATGACCTGTTCCACTAGGGTTTTAGCTTTTTTTTTTTTTTTTTTTGGAAAAGGTTGGACTCTGGACATATTCTAGAGGAAGCAATGTGGTCCTGTATACATATTTAGAGAAAAGACTACAAACTGAATTCCTTTTCCGGGCTTTACTAGGACCATTTTTCAGATGCTCATGGATTCGTAGTTTATCTTCCTACTCCCTTTTTTTGTTTCTAAGCTTATGGTAATTTACTCATATAGCTTAGGCTACATCAGCAATGATCTAATGTTGAAGACAGTACAGTAATGTAAGTAAACGTATAACAGTTTTTAGTGATCACTGTTGTAATAACCACCCCTCCCTTCCACCCCTGTATTGCTAGGGTGTGGATGTATACACCATTGGGTATAGAGTTTACCTTTTGGTTTATTTCTTAACATTGTTCTTTTCAGGGCTGTTGCCTTCCTTTCCTAAGCAATAAAGCTGTATGTAGAAGCTCTGTCATTTTATACGGAGTTCCCATTGAGCTCCAGACAATTAGAGCATGTGAAAGGTGCTGTTTAGTGTTGAAAGCTGGCAAGTCAGTGGGGTTAAGAACCAAATACTCTAGGCTACTGCAACAGTACTCTATTAGAACATCTACTATTATGGTAAGTTTACTTACACAACTTTACTGTTCCTGTGGTGCCCTTGAAAGCAAATGTCCTCTGCAAGCCCCTACTAACTGGAGTAAGATCATTTTTAATGTAATCATTATGTAGCTAACTGTTAAGCAGCTTCATCAGTCCCTCATGAATCCTAGGGACCACATCTGCTGACAGCTGTACTGCCTAAGGAGTCCAAAGATTTGGACAGGGTGGGCAAACCTAACTCACCTGTCCACTTCCCTGTCCTGAATGTTTGATCGTCATCTGAAATGTTTTTCAGCTGATTCTGGGATGAGAAATATCTGGTTGAGACACTGGGCACTGATTTTGTAGTAGGCTGCCAAATGACCCTCAACAGTTTTGACTGCAGCAATGCTGTGACAGCAAGCTGAGGTACATGCATCTGTAGAATGGTATGGCTCAGACCCTTGTACTTCAAGGAAAATTTTAGGCAGGCTATCTTGGATACTTATTCTGGGAGAGGTTGTTTTTAGACAGCCCCCACCAAGTTGAAAACTTATATAAGAGGAAATGGGTCCCCATCTTTTCCACCTTCTTCCTGGCCAAGTCAACCCCTGAGAAGGAAAAAGCCCCTTCACAGACTGAGGAGGACTGTGAAGCATCAGACAGCTTTATTAGTTAAGCTTCTTAGTGGGTGACAGACAGGCAGATGTAAACCTAATTGTGATTTGTCTGGGGGATTGTCCATTTTTACTGCAACTTAAGAGAGCTGTCACAGGAGGGCATCTGATTCCTGAAGCGGTTATAGATGGCCACATCACAGACATCCTAGGTTCTGTCTTTGAAGGAGCTTCACTCAAAGACCAGTCGTTCTCAGCACAGCTTGTGAGACAGACTGTACTTTTCAAAAAAAGCCCTAGAGGTTGTCCTTTCTTCAGATCAAGGCCAAGGATTGTAAAGCCATCTTCTCTTGGCTCTCAAGAGGCTAAGCAGCTGTATCCCAAACCCTCAGTGACTTCAGTAAATGCATCTGTTACCTCAGATTATTTTCCTTGGCATCATGCTTTAACTCCAGCAGACTGGTTGGTGTCCGTGGACATGGTGGATACCTTCTGATACATAAATTTCTGGAGTTCTTACAGGAGAAACTTTCGTCTTGGTTTGGGGCAACACTTTCAGTACAACATTCTACCTTTTGATTTCCTCACACAACACCTCTGCTACCATATCTTTTAGCCACCCTTCAGTTCCTGCCCTCAGGTTTTTATCAGTGCTTGGAATTCTTCATCACAGATCCGCATTGTTATATTTTTAGCATTGCTTTCTTGATTTACAGAATGTGCTTTTGCCATAATTGGGTTAAGTGGTGTACACAAGGGCTAGTTGTGTTTTCCTGATGCAGTGTATGATGTCATGGTAAACACCAGTCCTGCTGTCAGGTTGGCTCATTTCTGGGAGCTTTAGAGAAAAAAAGTCATATTGCAGGTAGCTTGAGGGTGAGGATATCTCTGCCATAGACCCAAATAGCTCTTATTTAATCATGATTTCCTTTAATCAAAGAGAATCTCCCAACCTACAACTTCTTTTAGTTTTGTGTGTTGGATCAGTGTGTGTGTGTGTGTGTGTGTGTGTGTGTGTGTGTGTGTGTGTGTGTGTGTGTGTGTGTGTGTGTGTGCAAGCAAGCTAAAATATATATGATTACATAAGGAGTCAGGGACTCCTACACACACTGACCTCACAAAGCACTGGCTAGCAGTGGTCGACCAAGTGCAAAACATGGGCAGTTGCAGTCATAGTAATATTTGTGAACATTTAATAAAGAAATATACAAAACCTACCCTCATATTCAACTTCCCAATAAAAATCATAATTCAACCTGTATTTACGTCCTGTATGTTTATGTATACATATGTAGGTGTGGGTGTATAGATATACACACACACACACACACACACATATATATATATATATATATATATATATATATATATATATATACACACACACACACACACACACATAGATACACACACATACATATAATTTTATATGTGTGTGTGTGCAGGTATATGTATGTATATATATGTGTGTGTGTGTGTGTGTATATATATATATATATATATATATATATTATATATATATACACACACACACACACATGCATATACTTTATATGTGTGTGTGTGTGTATGTGTGTATATATATATTTTGTGTGTGTGTGTGTATATATATATATATATATATATATATATGTACACACACATATATTTATATGTATATACATCTGTGTGTGTGTATAACAGTCACACAAGCACCAGAAAATGCACAATATGACAGTCATCTCTTTTAAAAAAAAAAAAAAAAAAAAAAAAAAAAAGCCCCTACTCCCCTTCATGGTCAACAAAATGCCTTACTGACTGTTATATATATATATATATATATATATATATATATATATATATATATATATATATGCATCGACAGTCAAGAAATGTGTGTTTGTATATATACACATATATATATATATATATATATATATATATATATATATATATATATATATGCACACACACACAAATATATGTATAGATTATGTGTGTGTATATATCTATATATATATATATATATATATATATATATATATATATATATATATATACATACACACACACACACAGATGATACACACACACATCCACAACCCCTTTTTTCCCATTTTTACACATGGAAGCGGGTATCTCTTCAACAATGACAATCATTTAGATCAGTGTTTAAAAAATATATATATATATATATATATATATATATATATATATATATATATATATGCAAAAAAAATGCAAATGGTGTAGGTAAACGGACACTCTACATAATATATCATCAATATCCAAAAAAGAAGGTACCAGACCACAGCTGAATCGACAATAAAATTTATTTCACATAAGATAGAAAGCTGGTTAGCACTTTCACAGCCTCAAAGCTGCTTCATCAGATATTACAAGCATTCAACTACCCTTGTTTTAAACTAACTTCAACCAGTGCATAAGCATTTCCAATTAAATGCATTAATTGTACTTAAAGCAATGTACCATACATTTATCACTAATACATTTTAAAACAACACTTTTTACCTAAAAGCATATACATTTTAACAAAAACATTTATAAAAATATAAAAACTGTATACGTGTAAAAAACTGCACATATATACATGTAGCAGCAAATAGAAGCACATTAACTGTTGCTTAATCAAGTTATTCACCTTTTGAGTGGTCTGTTGGATAAAATGGGCTTGATAGATATTTTATCATTTAAACCCCTGCCCATGGTAGCCGTCATTCTTGTGATCCATTCCAACTCCTTGGTTTCTACTAAATTCCTAATGGCACCTCCCCTATTGCCTATAAACACCTCAATGACCAAAAACGTAAATATGTGCTGCGTTCCCATTTCCATTTCATGCTTCGCAAGGGCATTCACTTCTGCTTGCCTAGAGATGTCATATAAGTGTTCCCTTATACAATCTCAAAGCTTACAGTTGTCATTCCCACATAGAATGACTGACATGACACAGTATGCCAGATGCACAATATTTGTGGTGTTAGTCTGCTGTAAGCCTAAAACTAAGTTCTTTCCTAGGATCCTGTTGAACAAAACTTCCACTGCTATCAGTAGTGTAGCAATAATTACATTTATTGCAAGGGTATGTGCCAAAGTTAATATTGTCAACCTTTAAAGCAGTATTGCATTTATTATTTCTGGGACCACATAATCTCTCTAGTGATTTCTGCCCTTTCATAACATTGGTAAATACATGGGATGGATGCATACTACTCCTGTGAACTTAAGTATTCCTATGGAATTCCTTCCTAAAAATCTCTGTCTGAAAGTCTGCATTATCATTCCTTACTATCCTCACATCCAGAAAATCAAGTGAGCTCAAGAATTTATTAGTTGTAAATTTTAGGAAGGTAGTGCTATTGTTCATATTGATCCGAAAGGACCCAAGTGCCTCAGTACCACCCTCCCATAAAAGGAAGAGGTCATCAACAAATCTTCGATAGAGTACTATGTTAACTTCTCTAAGAATATATCTTTTTCCCAATTGGCCATAACTAGGTTGGCATAGCTATTGGCACACGAAGTGCCCATAGTTACGCCATCCAACTATCTATATATTCTTTCTTCAATATTCTCCAATATAATCTCTACCAGAAAGCACAAGAAATCTGTAGTTTTCAGTTCATAGGTAGCATCCTCCATTAAATATTGCTCAGGACTTCACATCCATGTTGATCATTAAACATTGGTCAGGAGGTGGTATTCTATGAATATGTTCAAACAGATACCTTAAGAAATGTTGAGTATCTTTCAGAACATATTTGTTTTGGCTGAAACTGGATGTTCTGTAGTCCTATCTCGGCTTCATTCTTACTGATGGGATCGGAGCCGATCCTCTGCTCCAACTCGGCCTAATTACAAGCTCAAAGTCTTCTAGTTGGCTCGTGGCTAGGTAGGTATCCCATGGTGCACCAGTACAGTACCCAGATCTCGTTTGCCATGTCGACGAGTTCAGATGTGCTTCTTCTTGGCTGTGGCTAAGTCTTAAACATTTTGTTCTAAAATTTTGGATAAATCTTTTTTTTCACATTTTGATAGCATTATAAAGCTTTTCATAGCTATAGTTTAGTGTTTGCATTTAGATAGTGTTTATTAGAGCGCCTTTTGTGTGCAATTTCTTTGAGTAAAGTTGGCCTTATAGTACTTGGTTGTTATATATATTTCATAATATTGATAGTTGTAGTTGTAGGTGCCTTTTGTGCTTAGTTTAGGCTGTGTGTACTTGTTTAAATAGTAGTAGTAGTACTCAGTTGTGGAGCTTTCCGCTTGTTGATATTTCCTGTTATTAGTGTTGCAGACAGGACTAGGTTTTGTTGACCTTTTGTCTTTGTGTTTTCCACATTTAGACTTGTATTCCTGTTCTAGTGTGCATGCGAGACTCTCTACTTGTTTTGGTACTCTCTGGGTCCATTTTAGTTAGAGGACCTAATTTCCCTTTCTTTTCTACCCGGGTTAGGCCCGTTTAAGTTAGAGGACCTAGTCCTCCCACTTTCGTGTGTGTGTGTGTGTGTGTGTGTGTGTGTGTGTGTGTGTGTGTGTGTGTGTGTGTGTGTGTGTGTCTGTGAGTTCAATCTTATGTGAGATGTCTAAGGAAGGCAAAGACCATAAGCCATCTGGCTTTAATAAAATGCGTAAAATGCTCACAGAGGATGTCTATAACGGATGGCCACAGTAACTGCGTTTACTGTCTTCGGGCCATCCACTTAAAGGAAACTTACTTATTTTGCCACTCTTTTAGTGCTAGGGTGCTGCAAGAGAGAAAAAAATAAGCTCATACTAAAAGGTCTCCTAAAGCCTTCCTTTGAGGAAGATCTGGCTAGCTCTTCCTCCTCTGCTAGATCTCAGGGATCTAAAAAGGAAAAATCCAAATCCCCTAAGAGGCCCTCCCCAGAGCCGGCTGGTGTCTCGGAGCTGCCTCTTAAAATTACTAAGTCCGACAAAATTACTATCTCATCGGTCCCACTGAGTTCAGAGCCGATCAGGAGTTCTACAACTGTGGTTACAGGGTTGGCACCAAGTAGTTTGGAGCCGACCACTGAGAGAATTCAATGGAGCCGGTCTACGGATCCTTTACTGGTCTCCCCCTCATTAAGGTCACCCATACTTCAGAGATCCTGTTCTCCTACTCTGTCCTCCAGGTCGTCCAGGAGTTTATTGGAAGAAGATGTGGAGAAGGGTAGTGGTGAGACTTCTGAAGTCATCTGCCGTACCTAAATTGTTGTTGGCTCTGACCCAGTCAGTTCTGGGGCCACTTGACCCCGTCCCCCCTTCGGTGATTCCTCCTCCGAGCCATGCTTGTGTTTCAGAGCCGGAGTGTTTGGTACCACTGGTGGAACACTCAGTTCCAGCTCCCCCTGCAGTTGTTTCGGAGCAGAGTTCTGCTCCGACACTATCGGTACCGTCCGTGGTGTCTAGGAGCCGAAGCTCCATGGTCTGCCCTGACAGGGACACCTGGAACTGAACCTCTTTGTTTCCGAGCCTTCCTCTCGCTGCGTCGGTGAGGGTGAACACGCACCCTACGTCTGTCTCAGAACCGATGGCTCTGGAACAGATGGCATTCTTGGAGCTGAGAAGGTCTTTGGAGCTTGAGAGGTCAGCATTCGAGATAAGTGTGCTGTCCCTATCATCAGCTCCTACCAGGGGTACCGGCACTCTCCCTCCAAGGGCACCTACTTCTGTCTCAGCTCCTACTCTCTCTGGACAGCAGAGATCCACAGCCTCAGGCGCCACCGGCTGGTGGCCCCCACTCTTCCGAGATCTCCCCGGAATATCCTTCTGAGGAGCCCCCACGGAAGCAAACATGCAAGAGGAAGCATGTAGACTCCCAAGATGATTCTCTTACCTCGGACATTGACCTCGAGGAGTCAGAAGTGTCCCCCAAGTCGTCCTCTGATGTTTCCTTCGTAGACATCCTGGAAATCCTAAAGCAGAGGTGCTGCTGGCCCACTGTCACCCTTCTGATGAGTCAATGTACCTGAAGGCTTTCGGATCTCAACCTTCAGCCTCTTGGGTGTCTCTATCCTTCAACGAACTGATGGAGCTAGTTAGTCGGAAGGTGTGGGATACTCCTGATGCTGTGCAGCCAGTCCCCAGGAGACCAAATAAGTTTCTTTCTGCGCCCAGGGAAAAGGAATTTTTGTCTAAAGGTGTTCCCGTAGATGCCATGGTGGTGGCGGCACGCCGAATAAAGAGTCTCGAACGATGGACAGAAACGGGAAGTCTATCTTCTCGTCAGCAGTATCTACTCTTAGATCGATGAACTACCTTACACACTTCACGAGGCTTCAGAGAGATCTTCTTAAGGAGTTAGGAGATTCTCTACAAGGTACATGTACTGAAGGAGTCCCTGACAAGGTGTCTGCCCAGTTGTCCACCTTGAACTCTATTGTCAACTTGTTCATGAGTCTTATCTCGTATGCAGCCGATGGAGCGAGTAGAGCAGCGGGTTCAGGAATTTCCCTAAGATGTCATTCGTGGATGCGTTTGTGTAATTTTGAAGGAACCGTTCAAGTCTACCTTTACCAACGCCCCCCTTCGGTTCTTCATTGTTTGGACCCAAGGTAAAGGACACACTCACCCGGTACAAGCAAAAAGGAAAAAAACTCTCTGCCGTGGGAGTACATTTTACTGTTCCTCTCTAGACCAGTACCTTAAGGGTCAGAGAGATGGTAACATGTGGTTCAAGAAGTCCCAGAGGTTTTTTCCATCAGAGGCAGAGGAGGAGGAGGAGGAAATGGTAGATGTCGCCCTAGAGGCAGGGGTGGTCTGCAAAACCAGGGAGGCCACGATTCGTTTCGGGGCTAGCCTTACCAGCGCTTCTGATGTGGACTGTGCTTCTCTGGAGCCAGTCGGGGGTCGCATTTCTTTGTATCCGGAAGCCTGGCTAAGTATCACTCAAGACAAATGGGTACAAAGAATTATTACCAGAGGTTATGTCATACCCTTTTTTCTGCCACCCTATGTTCCCAAAAGGATCCTGGATGTTCCACCCAATCACAGGGATCAGACAATTATGGAGGTCAAGTTGCTGGCAAAAAGAGTCATCCAAACCGTCCCAGCAGACCAAATAGGATTCAGAACTTACTCTAGAGTTTTTTTTAGTGCCAAAACGTACAGGGGACTGGAGGCCCATCTTGGAACTCAACAGATTGAACGAATCAGTAAAGAAGGGCAAGTTACAGATGGTGACACTGCAGTCTATACTCCCGTTACTAGGGAAAGACGTTTGGATGTGCTCAATAGACCTCCAAGACGCTTACTACCACATAAAAATGGACAGGGCGTCGCGGAGTTATCTACACTTCCAGCTGGGCGCCAGTCATTACTAGTTTTGTACTCTGCCCCAGGGTGTTCACCAAGTGTATGGCAGTAGTGACGGCTCATCTGAGACATCGAGGATTCTGGGTGTTTCTGTATCTGGACGACTGGCTGCTGACCGCCTCCACCAGGCATCTACTACTTCAGACCAGGGACGCTACCATTCATCTTTGTTCCCACTTGGGAAAAATCTGCCTTATTGTCCTCTCGATTTGTGAATTTTATAGGTGCAAAGATAGACACAGTAGACATGTTGGCTCATCTTCCAGTAGAAAGGGCACAGAATCTGATTCTTCAAATTCAGCGTCTTCTCCCCCTACGAAAAGTCAAGGCCAAGACTATTCTGAAGCTTCTAGGGACCATGGCTTCCACCATACTACTAGTGCTGCTAACCAGACTACACATGAGGGTTCAGTGGCTACTGTCGTCCCAGTGGTCCTTTCAACACCTGCCATTATCTCATCACATACCGCTGACAGACTCTTACAAGAAGGACCTCATTTGGTGGACTCAGCCCAACCAGTTAACCACGGGCACTTAATTTGTCCCTTGCCAACCTGTTGCCACTGTGACCACGGATGCCTCACAGATAGGGTGGGGGGGCATTATCTAGGCAGGACTGTCCAAGCACATGGCAAGATCACGAGGCTCACCTGCATTCAGCGTTCTAGAGATGAGGGCGGTGCTCCTGGCATTGCAAGCGCTTCATGACCTTCTGCCTCTTGGGACAATTGCGATACAATCAGACAACATGTCGGTAGTATGATATCAACAGACAAGGCGGAACCAGATCATACCCACTCTGTCGAGAGGCCATTTGAGTTTGGAAATGCGTTGTCTTCCCAGCGTTTTCTGGTGGCAACACACATTCCAGGGACAACCAACGTGATGGCCGACAAGCTCAGCCAGGCAATCTTGATGCCTCATGAGTGGTCTTTGAAACGGAAAATAGCGGAGCAGATTTTCCACAGATGGGGACAGCCTTGCTGCGATCTCTTTGCCAGCCCGATCAATGCCAAATGCAGCAGCTATTTCTCCCTCATCCCCCCTCCGGGTGGGTCACCAAGAGACCCACTTGCTCACGATTGGCCCCTGATTCTCCTTTATGCTTTTCCTCTCATACCCATGGTTATTCAGAAAGCGAAACAGCTGAGAAGCAAACTGATCCTCATTGCTCCTTACTGGCCTCGTCAGGTTTGGTTCCCCTTTCACAGGTCTCTTCTCCTAGACGATCCTTGGATTCTGGACCCAGTGCCAGATCTGTTGACACACATGTCAGGCTTGCTTCATCCCGCTTTACACACCCTCAGTTTGACAGCTTGGCTGCTCCAGTTCCATCCCTAGTCAGGCTTCACGACTTCTCACCCTGCGTGACTGATATCCTAACGTCCTCCCATAAACCCTCCACTAGGAGACTATATTCCAGTAAATGGAGGAGATTCTGTATCTGGGCTGAGAAAAAGAATGTTGACCCTTATACCGCCTCTATTCCGGTGGTTTTAGATTCCTGTCTGCGCTTTTCCACCAGGGATCTGAGGCTGCCATTATCAGGGTTCATTTGGCAGCGATTTTTAATTTTCATCTAGGCATACAAGACTCTACTCTAATGTCACATAGGCTGTGCAAAACCTTCCTCAAAGGTGCCACTTTAAGACCCCCATTTCAAGAACCTGTTGCTTCATGGGATTTGAATTTTGTGCTATCCAAATTGACGTCTCCGCCCCCCCTTTGAGCCTTCTCCTTCATCACCCTTGAAATTTCTGTCTTGGAAGACTTTGTTTCTGGTGGCTATCACATCTGACAGACGTGTGTCACAGTTACAAGCATCGTCTGTAAAACCCCCTTATCTAATTTTTCACAAAGACAAGAGCATCTCTTCATACTAATCCTTCCTTTTTCCCCAAGGTTTGTTACCATAGCACTTTAAACCAGTCCATAGAACTTCCGGTGTTCTTCCCAAATCATTCCAACTCAGCAGAATACAGGTTTCATCAGTTGGATGTTCAGTGACAATTATGTTTTTATTTGCATGGGACTAAGGAATTCAGGAGTCATATCTGTTATTTATTTCCTTCTCCAAATCCAGCTCAGGTTTACCAGTTTCTAAAGTGACCCTCTCAAATTACGTCTCTAGCTGTATAGTTTACATTTACACCTCTGAGGGTAGGCCTTCACCTTTCAAAATCAAGCCTCATTCGACGATATCCCCGTCTACCTGTGCAGCCTTTCAAGCCAGGGTCCCACTTGGTAATATCTGTGCAGTAGCAACTTGAGCTACCCCACACACATTTATTACTCATTACAAATTGGATTTAACCTCCAAGGGTAGAGCATCCTTTGGTTCCCCGGTACTTGGGAGTATTTTCCCGTGAGCCACGCAAAAATAAGGTGCTAGGGACGCTGTCTCTTCAGTAAGAATGAAGGCAAGATAGCACTACAGAACATAAAGAAGTTATGTACTCACCGTAACATTCCATGTTTGTAGTCCATCTCGCCCTTCATTCTTACGAACCCACCCCCACCCCATCCTGGAAGTACCTGGAGACAGAAAAATATTATCATTATTCATTGGAGACCTTTTATTATTGGCTTCTTTCTGTATGTTTATTATTTCTCCTAGTTAGCAGCAAACAAGATCTGGGGATTGTACTGGTGCACCATGGGATACCTACCTAGCCACGAGCCAACTAGAAGACTTCGAGCTTGTAATTAGGCCTAGTCGGAGCTGAGGATTGGTTCTGATCCCATCAGTAAGAATGAAGGGCAAGATGGACTGCAAACATGGAACGTTATGGTGAGTACATAACTTCTTTTTTTAAGTGTTCCACATATATGGAAAGAGGCGCTGTGTTCCAACCCTGTCCCGCTACAGTTGGCTTTAAAGGAGGGAGGTAACAGGATGTTTATGTATTTTAGGTAGTCCCTGCATTAGAGGTATAACAAGTTCAGGAACGCCAAAGTAATTGTACAAGTCATTATTAATTAAGCCACTTTGCAAAGAGTCAAACAATGCATTATCTATTCTTATATTACACTCCTTGACCCACACAGTGTCAATACATTCATATACATTTATATCATTCAATATATCTAGTATAGCATCCTTATAAAAGCTATAGTCCATGATCACAATGAGACCCCCTTTGTCAGCAGGTCTAATAGAAATAGAATTATCCTGACATAAAGTCCCTATGGCTTGTCTTTCCTTTTCACTCAAATTCATAAAGCATTTTGAGTGTACATTGTTGTCATACATTTTATAAATTTCTTTAATACAAACTTTTTCAAAAGTATCTACTACTCCATTACTTATAGGTACGTAACTAGTCATTTTCTTGTACTGTAAAATACCTTTTTGATTATCATTATAAGTATTAAATTGTAATTTAAGCATAATGTTCCTTACAAAGGTTTTTAACTATCTTCTTCTTCTTTTTTCGGCTTTTTCCCGGTTAGGGGTTGCCACAGCGGATCACCTGTCCGTTCATGATTGGTAGTGGAGTTTTACAGTGTTGGGTTGCCAGCCCGGTGCCCAACCTTCTACAGAAGGCACACACATGCAAACAATCACACCTAGGGCCAATTTAAAGTATTCTATTCACCTACAGCATGTCTTTGGGATGTGGGAGGAAACCGGAGCACCCGGAGGAAACCCACGCGACCACAGGGAGGACATGCAGACTCCGCACAGAAGGCACTCCAGCCGAGGATCGAACTGGAGAACCTCTTGCTGTGAGGCGGCAACGCTAACCGTTGCACCACCGTGGCCGCCCTGTTTTTAACTCTATAATATTTTTAATTAATGTCATTCTATGCGCTGGTATGAATGTCATACCTTTTTTCAAAACATTGACTTCATCCTCGGATAAAATACGCAGTGAGATGTTCCATATGAGCGATTGCCCTGAGTGTTCCACATTTTCTTGATGGTTAAGCCGTTCTCTTCCTCGTTGGAGGTTTTTCTTTTCACTGTGCCTCTGCTTAGCGAACGGCCACCGAAAGTGGTTCACCCTAATAGGGTAGGGTGTTAAGTTGTTCCTTTCACAAGCATTCTGAATAATACTTTTAGAATTAGTCTCAATAGAGTGCTCACCTCCTTTTTTTACGTGCTTCCCCTGAAGCAAAATGCACTTGGTGTGCTGTATGTTCCGGCGAAGCCATTTGCACGTCAGTTGATGTTGAGGGTTATGTTCGTTTGGCCTTTTCTCTGTGTTTAAGGTGGAAATTGTACTCTGTTCATTCCCTGCATTGCTCCCAGAAGTAATGTTCCTCACAGTAGAATTTCTGTTAGACCTAGCTGCAGACCTAGCTGCATTTGTTTCTCTTGGCCAAGCAAAAACTCAGCCATTTGCAAAGTAATTAGTGTCCCTATGAATGTTTCTTTTATATGACAAGAGCTACGATTCATATGCAGTTATGACTTCAACCACATGATCCACCTTAGCATCTAAGACTGTGGGTGGATATGTCTCATACAGTTCCATCTGCCATTTACTAATACTGGAAGCTAGTGATTCTTCTTGTGGTTTGAAGAAGTCTGTCAACAAACACGTATATTTATTGCTTGTTTTCAAATTAATCTGCTGCCATTGAAGTAACAGATCCTCGTAGGTGTTGCCATAAGTTGGCATATTGAGTACCCTAAGCCCACGAGGTACAATGCACAACTTAATACAAGCTTCCAGATGAAATCTTTGTAAACTTAGTCTTATTAATTTACGAATATCATTTTCCAGTTTATACACATCCCTCTGTAGGGTAGCAGCATCATACTCGGTCAAAATAATGTTGAGAGGGTATAACCATTGGTGGAAGATTTAACAGTGGATTTTCCTCAGTCTCAATAACTGACAACAAACTCCTGTGTTTGTTGCGTATGCCATAATTCAATTCGGGCATGTATTCCAAGTCCAGCATAATGTTGTTGCCTTCTGCCGTGTCCATACACCACAGCCAAACAAATATTTAAGCAAAAAACAAACCGCAGATGTTGTAGGTAAACGGACCCTCTACACAATGTATCAGCAATATCCAAAAAGGAAGACGGTACCAGACCACAGCTGAATAGACCATAAAATTTATTTCACATAAAATAGAAAAACGGTTAGTGTTTTCACAGCCTCAAAGCTGCTTCATCAGACATTACAAGTATTCAACTACCCTTATTTTAAACTAACTTCAACCAATGCATAAGCATTTCCAATTAAATGCATTAATTGTACTTAAAGAAATATACCATACATTTATCACTAATACATTTTAAAACAACACTTTTTACCTAAAAGCATATACATTTTAACAAAAACAATATTTATAAAAATATATATAATATATATACAATATATAAACTGTATACGTGTAAAAACTGCACATATATACATATAGCAACAAATAGAAGTACATTAATTGTTGCTTAAACAAATTATTCACCTTTTGAGTGGTCTATTGGATAAAATGGGCTGCACAGATATTTTATCATTTAAACCCCCTGCCCATGGTAGCCCTCATTCTTTTGATCCATTCCAACTCCTTAGTTTCTACTAAATTCCTAATGGCACCTCCCCTGTTGCCTATAAACACCTTCTCAACGACCAAAAACTTAAATATGTGCTGCGTTCCCATTTCCATTACATGCTTCACAAGGGCATTCATTTTTGCTTGCCTAGAGATGTCATATAAATGTTCCCTTTTATGGTCCCGAAGCCTAAGAGTTGTCATTCCCACATAGAATGAATGACATATGACACAATATTTGTGGTGTTACAATCTGCTGTAAGCCTAAAACTAAGTTCTTTCCTAGTATCTGGTTGAACAAAACTTCCACTGATATCAGTAGTGCAGCAATCATTACATTTATTGCAAGGGTATGTGCCAAAGTTAATATTGTCATCCTCTAAAACAGTATTGCATTTATTATTTCTGGGACCACATAATCTCTTTAGTGATTTGTTGTTCTTATATGCATAATGTGGGTGATTCCCCCACCAATGCCCTTACCCGCTCATCAGCACATAATATATTCCAGTTCCTACTGAAAATATTCTGTAGCAACCTAATGTTTTTTCATCCACTTGAGGCTCACAATTGGTCAGGGGAATTTCTGCATTAATCGCAGAAGCATACATTATTCCCCTTTCATAGTCCGATCTCTATTAAATTTACGCATTTTCCTCTTTTTAAGGATATCATTCTCTCTCAGTAACTTCTCCTGTGTTAAACAGACTGTAGAGTCAGAATTAGCAGCTGAAATACTAGTTTTTGAATGAAGAAATGCTGCTTTGATTTCAGTCGTTAACCATTAACTTTCATTCTGTTTAAATTCAGCAACATTTCAGCATACTGTATGCCTACTTTTTGATAGAGTTCAATCCACTTATCCATACATTCTTCAGGCAGATTGTCCCCTATAGGTATTTTGGTGACTCTTAGTCCTTTTGGCACTCTTTGAGCTACTAAGCAGTTTTCAGAATAGATGTTGCCCCACTGCAGCCTTTAAGGCAGAGGAGTTTTTTTCTAATTTGTTAAATAATTTCCCATAATTAGAGGATTCTTTTCCCATAGCACACATACCTTCTTCTTTGAAGGGATCTATAGGGGAAGCCAAACAACCAAAATATTACCTCATCCGTAGTTAAAGGTATAGAGGTAGGTGGTAGTCTGGTTGCTGGAACAATTATTGGCTCCTTCTGCATTTAACACAAACGAACCATTCGACATATCATGCAAAGTAAAACCTGAAGGGATGGTTAGAAAGCTGGACTCCACTTGGTTGCTCATATTAAACCAAAAATCCACAAAACAGTAATCCAAAGGTAAAAAAACGCACTAATAAACTGTAAATAAAATAAAAAACATAGAAATGAACAAACCAAGCCACTTAAATCAAGAATGCCCTTTCATCTACATAAGACTTTTTCAAACTAACTTGCATTTCTTTGACCCAGCAAGTTAAAGCAAGTGTGCTTTGTTATATCATGTGATTTTTTTTATGTCATGTGACTTTGTTTTAAAAGTTGGGTCAAAGAACTGTATGTCGGTTTGAAAAAGTCTTAATGTAGATGAAAGTGCTTACTGGTTTTTTGATTAAAGTAGTTTGGTTTGCTCATTTCTATGCCTTTTATTCTAAGTCTGAATTTTTTTTTTTTTTTTTTTGCAATAGATTGTTTCAGACAAATGTGTTCTGAAAAACACGTAGTTTTCCAAGGCATGATAGAACCAATTCCTCCTTTGCAAATGGGAACTTTTTTTTTTTTCCCCAAGGATGTTCGTAGTGCCAGTGAAGGAAAATGCCTGGACATCAGTTCTGGATCTTTCCTAAACTAGTTTGTGATGGTGCCCAAATTCAAAGTGATGTCATTTCACAACCTGTTACCTTTTCTTCCTCTTTCAAGTTTCGTGGTTACTAGACTTAAATAATACTTACCACATCCCTATTCATTCAGACTTCAGATGTTTGTTAAGGTTGTGGGCGATATTGTACTTGAGGGCCTCACCAGTTCGTTTCACTCAGAAGTGGGCATGTCGTGAATTGAATGACAACCCGGTCTGCATATGTAATTTGCTCGTGCATACATGATATGAGAATGTTAACGTAAATTAATTGTAAGCGGTCTTGCAAATCTCATTTTATGGTCATTCAGTCTATTTAATCAGAAAACCTGAAATTTTAACAGCACACACTATAATTCAGGAATTTACAAACGTGTAAAAAATGACAAATAACACCCATAACATATACACTTTCCTAGTGTTAATACAGTTGACCTAAGTCAGCTGTCAGAATCACGCCTCTCACACGGTAAAAAGCCTGATGACATGTGTTTTGCTGCTAACGTTTGATTTTGCTGAATCTTTTTGTTTCATTTGTTTGGGCAGTAAAAAGCCTGATGAAATGTGTTCTGCTAATGTTTGACGGTTTTGTTTCTTTGCTGGTTATGGTGCAATAAAACCTGTCAATTACTGATGTTGGTAACCATTTACTGTTATATTTATTGTCTTATTAAATGTCAGTGCGCATGTTTTCTTTTTACATTTTGTTGTACATTCGGAGGGAATGCATATTCATGAATGACATATCACTGGGGTGGGTTTTGGGTGGGGCTTGCTACTGCGCATTTGGTGAGGCCCTCAAGTACAATATCGCCAGGTTGTGTGTGTCTGGATCACATTATCACTTCTCTGCCTTACCCTTTGGACTAGCCTCTGCACCAAGAGCATTCACAAAGTGTCTAGCTCCAGTTATAGCTCATTACAGGCTACAGGGTGTCCACATTTTCCATACTTTGACAACTTGCTTATCTTTGCAAAGTCTTTTTTAAATGTCAGGAATCTCTCTCTTGGGTGAGAGATTTCTTACAATAGCTGGGATTTAAACGAGAACATTCAAAAGCCTTTCTTAACTCCTTCAAACAGGATTGTGTTCTTGGGAAGGCAACTAGACACCTCAGTTCAAAGAGTTTTTCTTCCACAGAAAAAAATAGATCTTTATTTTGATCTATTTCTAAGGTTTTCTACTCTTATTTTAGTCACTGTGAGGGAATACCTCAGGATACTGGGTCCCATGGCATCTGTGATGCTCATAATACCTATGGCAGACTCCACATGAGAAAGACACAGTGGAAACTGAAATGTCTTTGGTCCCAGCATCAATACCCTGTATCTTTTCAAATCCCAGTGCTGGGGTTTGTCAGAAGAGATCTTTTTAGTGGAGACAACATATCCATAAATCTAGGTCTCCCCTTCTCCTTCCCTGCTCCAAAGCAGTCCGTCACCACAAACACTTCAGACTTTGCTTGGGGAGCATTTTTAGGAATAATGTAATAGTATGGGGTGTGGAACACAAGGACAGACACAAGCACCTAAATATCAAGGAGATGCTTGCCCTGATCAAGGCACTCAACTCTCTGAACCATCTTTTGTCCCCACAACCTCTTCCAGTAGCTACAGACAATAACACCATGTGGTATATCAGCAAGCAAGGGAGAACTAGATCATACCCCATTTGCAGACTAGCTATTTTAGCCTGGGATATAGTTTTAGTTTCTCACTCTGTAGGCATCCTATATTCAGTCAGAGCAAAATTTTGTGGCAGACAGGCTGAGCAAGACCGGTGTAGGCCCTCATGAATGGAAACTAGATTAGGTGGTCTTCCAATATTGGATCCATCTGTGGGGAGTTTGTCAAGTAGACCTGTTTGCCTCCTCTCTGAATAATCAGCTGGCAAGATTCTGTTTCAGGACTCTATATAAATATACCTGGGAGAGAGATTCCTCTTATTTTCCTTTGACAATAGTGTTCCTGTATGCTTTTTCACCCTTTCCACTAATATCCAGGGTACTTCTGAAGATTCAGAAGGAATATCCCATCATCATTGTGATGACTTCCTTTTGGCCCAGGCAACTGTGGTTTTGCCTTCTTTTGGAAATGTTTAGGGGCAATTACCACAAGCTGCTCACAGAGTGATCTACTCACACAAGAACAGGGGGGCGTCTGTTACACCCTCACATCGTGATACACTACACATCAGTCATCTTCAGTTGACTGCCTATATGATAGGGTTTTGTTTCCTTTTAGGCACCTGTTTAATGAGGACATGCAGCAGTTACTAATGGAGGCAAGAATGCCTGTTGCTAGAAAATCATATATTAGCAAATAGAAAAGGTTTTCTAGTTGTTGCCAACAACATAACCAGCACCTATTAAGAGCTAATTGTTCTCTATTTTTACACTATTTTTGTGAATCCTATAACCTTTCTTATTCCTTTATCAAGGTTCATCATTTATTGGCCATTTCAGCATGTTTGCCCATGGATCCTCCTCTTTCACTGCAATGTCATGTCAAAATGTCTTGAAAGGGGTTTTGCATAAGAGACCTCCAAGAAAACCAATATTTTTCCTTGGGATCTTAATTTTGTGTTAGAGAAACTAACACTTGCTCCATTTGAACCAGCTAATCTTGCTGACTTGAGGTTCTTTTCATGGAAGACAGTTTTACTGATTACTCTGACCTGTGCAAGAAAGGTACCCGAGTTGCGAGCTTTTACAGTGAGTCAACCCTGTCTCATTTTCCATAGAGACAGGATTTCTTTGAAGGCTAATCATTCTTTTATGCCAAAAGTGCTGTCTGAGTTTACTTTAAGCCAAACTATCCATCCCCCTGTTTTCTTTCCTGAACCTAAAAATAAGGGATAAAGAACACTATATACCATGCATGTCCACAGGCAACTGAGGTGTTATCTTGACAGAAATAAATCTTTCAGATCTTTGTATTAGTTGTTCATTTCTTGTGAAGGTGAGAAGGGGACAACCTGTGTCAAAACAGACTTATTTCCATGAAATGGCTGTCTAAGGCTATTATCTTTTGTTATACTTGCCATAGGAAAACTGTTCAGGCAGTGTCAAGGCCCACTCTACCAGGGCCTTGGGTTCATGAGTGGCTTTTGGAAAGAGTTGGGTTCTAGAAGTATTCTAGAAGCTTTTACTTGGTACTCTGTTCGTACTTTTACAATGCAATACAAGCTTGATTCTTCTCTAGGTCCAGATCAAGCTTTGTTAGGACTGTTCAACAGTAGTTCCTGCACTCTTCTCCTTCCACCTCCCAAATGTAGTTAGGTAAGTTAATCTACCCATATAGCTAAGGCTACTACAGCAGTGATTGATATGTTAAACATAGTACAGTTGTGTAAGATTAACTTATCATAACAGTAGATGTTTGAATGATCACTGCTGCAGTAGCTGCTCCCTCCCTCCATCCTCCTTTTCTGTGTGTTTTTTATGCCAGGGTGTCAACATTTAACTTTTGTTGTTCCTAACATTGTCCTGTCAAGGCTGAGCCTCTGTCTCTCTGCTGGCAGAAAAGTTCTGAAGGGCTTCATGCCCAGACTTGTCATTTAGTCAACTCAACTAGAGCTGCTTGACAGTTTGGGTGTGTGGAAGGTGCCCTGTAGCTTTGGAAGCTGTCACACTGTTATACCCTTAGCAGGATATAACCCATATCACTAAGACTACAACAGCAGTGGTGATCATGCAGACATGTTCTGTAGGTTCAACCTAAACAACTGTACTTTTTCCTTGTGAGATTGCTTTTTCATAATTTGGATGACTCTTTTTCCATTTGCAATTGCAGTGACAATGGTGTGGAATAAATGTATGTTTGACTTTCCATCCAGTCACCAATCTTCTGAATTTCTTATGTTTATTGCAGACCATTATTAGATTTGAGAACATCAGGCATCCTCTCTCTCAAGAATATAGATCGTAGTGCATTAATCCTATTGTGCTTTGTTATGCATGTCAATTTGAATATTTCAGGGGAATAAATAAAATAACACACCACATATGCATCACCTTTTTTTTGGTTTGGTACAGATCACAGCGAAACTGTGGTGACAATTTGGCATTTGATATACATTGGCATTAATTTTCATTGGCATTATTGCTATTATTACAATATGTATTGCAAATGACATAACTCTGTACTGCATGTTCTGTTTGTGTTGGCATTCTTGGACTAAACATATCTCTTGTTTTTTTTTTTTTTTTTCCTTGGTATATGACAGTAACATCCTCTAATCTTTTTAGGGATGATGTTTTATGATGAAATTTTTTTTAGGCCATTAACATCTTTAGTTCTTTGTATTTCAAAATAATCAAATACACAGTCAAGAAAATTTTACTTTAATGGATTTGGTAACTGCAACTATTCTCACACCTATAGACTATTGCTAACAGCCTATTTTATTATCTGAGCAAGTGTATTTTTTTTTCTATCTATAGACTCTCTCTCTCTCCATGGGTAGGTCTCTGTCTGTCTCATCTCTCCTGTATTAGCTTCTCCTTACTACTAGTATAACTGGTTATTTCAATTCATTAGTTATTTGTTGCCTTTTTTTTATAGCTTGCTGTGTATTTTAAAATTTCTGGGTATTTTTCCCCATTTGGTTCTTAGAGATTTCTTCTTCAATGGATTTTGGACACACATTGGATATTACATATTTGGGGATTGATATGGTATACAATATATATCTTCAACACACACCACACACACACACCAAAAGCAGAAGCAGTTCGCAAGTGCCGGTCGGCTGAATCCTGAAATTTCCGAATTCGAGTTTCAGAACCGAAGTCTTCACTAAAGCTAAGTACCCCGCTGGGAAAAATTTTTTCTTGCTCTGTACTGATGTCAGAAAAAGTTAATAATTGCATTACTTGTGGGAAGCAAATACCTCATAAGGATTTCCATTTATACTGTATTTCTTGCCTAGGCCCTGATCATAACGTGCCTAGCTGTCGGTTTTGTGCTAGATTTAACCAACGCACTATTAAGCGTTGGTATATCTTTGCCTCAAAATATTTTGGAAACGGATTTAACTATCCTGAAATGTCATTGGATAGCAATCGGAGTACAGAAAAAATGCAAAGAAAAGGACAGAGACAGACCGTCGAGGTCCAAAACCGACGACAAAGCTTCTCCTAAGCCAGTCGCCGGTACTCAGCGAGGCGCTTTTGCAGCCCCTGATACCCACTGCATTCGAGTTGCAGGCTCCTACCGAGAACCATATGGAGTCCGGCACGCCGCGAGATTCCCAAAGTATTGTACCTGCGGATGTCTCTCTTTCGGATGGGTCCGGAGCCGCTGAGCAGACACCGGCTTCTGAGGGTGTATTCAGGCCATAACGTTTTTATATAAAACCAACGGCAGCTTCAAAAACGAAGACAAAAGCAACTTCTAAAGCTAAAAAAGACGCATGAGCCACGTGCACAGGCCTCTATGCCCAAAAAGCAGATGATCAAAATGGCTTAAGACCTAATTACCTTGATCAGGGGTTCCCAACCCCCTCCTGATAAGAGGCCTAAGCAAGACACTGATTGTGAATCGTCAGATCAGGTTTCTATTTCTTTTGATTCCTCTTCTTATTAGGAATTATCTATACCACCCTGTGAGGATTCTGATGCAGAGGAATCTATCCCATCTACATCTCCTCCTGAAGATTATTCCTTTGGAGAAGCCTTGCATACTTTGAGGGAGCATTTTCACTGGGAGAGTCAAGATTTCTCAATCAAAAAAGAGGCTCAGGGATTTCCTTCTCCCTCAGCATAGGCCTTTAGCCATACCTCCTATTTTAGACATTGTGGATGGTATTTTCGGAGTCAAGCTTGACCCCAGACTCCTTACCTCTGGCTCCTAGCAAGCCAGACTGATATTACAGGGTTCCAGACTCGCACAAATTTTTATTTAGAAACCCTGCTGCTAACACTGGAAGTATTTCACAGGGTCCAAAAGGTGTTAAAGCCTCAACAGCAAAAAATCCTACCCCCTCTGACAGAGATTCCAGGGCACTGGAAAGATGGGGAAAGAAGGTTTATACATCTGCAGCCTTGGCAGTTAGGGCCTTAAACTGCCAGTTTCATGTGCTCAAGTATCAACAACATGTTATGGGATTACTGAAAGAGAAAATGATGTTGATTTCTGAATGTGCAGAAAATACAGAATTGCAGGAATTATTGCATGCAGCAGAACAAGTTGGAAAACATACTTTGCAATGTGGTTTTGATTCCTTAGAGGCCTCCTGCAGGGCTGCAGTTACTGGATCTGTGATTAGGAGGCATGCCTGGCTAAAAGAGCAAAATTTGCCTGATCATGTTAAAACTAAATTGCTGGATGCACCTTTACAGCATGATACCCTGTTTGGTATTAAAGCAGAAGAGGTTTTAAAGAAAATGGAAGACCAAGCTAAGTCTGTGCAAACTGTAAAATACTTCTTACAAGTGCAGCCACCAAGATTCAGTAGACACTGGCCTACAAAAAATTGGTCCTTTCTGGTGTCCGACAGAGCTCAGCAGGGCAAATCCAGGTGCCCTAAAGGTTCTAGATACCAGTCACAGGATTCTTACAGGTCAAAGCAGTGGGGTGCTTCTACCTCTAAATCTGGAGGAAATAAAGTGCAACCCTACAGTAAACAGTCTCAATGACTTCATTCTGCTATCACCAAGCACTTATCTTTTGGCAGCACCCTTAGGGGGGAAATTAGCACTTTATGCTCAAAATTGGCAGTTAATAACCCAGGACAAGTGGATGTTAAACATAGTATTTCAGGGATACAGATTCCACTTCCACACTCTGCCAATTGCAAACGGTTGGCCAGATCTGCCAAAATATCAGTGGGCAGAGGCACAGAAACAGGTTACATCCCTCGTGGATATGGGGGCTATTCAGCCAGTACCAGAACAGGAAAAAGGTCAAGGTTTTTATTCAAGACTGTTTTTGGTACCCAGAAAAGACAAGGCCTGGCATCCAATACTGGATTTATCAATTTTGAACACATAACTGGACATTCCAAAATTCAAAATGCTAACTTTGCAGCAGCTTCTGCCCATGCTGGCCAAGAACGCTTGGCTGGTGACATTAGACCTAAAATAGGCATACCTGCATATTCCAGTAAGGGAATGATGCAGAAGATACCTCCATTTCAAGGCTGGTTTTATGCATTACCAACTCTCTGCACTGCCCTTTGGCTTATCTACTGCGCCCAGGGTCTTTACAAAGTGCCTGGCACCAGTAATTGCATTCTGCAGACAAAGCAGTATACAAATATATCCTTACTTGGACAACTGTCTCATTCAAGCAGAGAACAAGGACATTCATCTTCAGCATCTGGCATTTGTGAAAAGGCTTCTAACATGCCTAGGTTACACAATAAATGAAAAGAAGTCACAACTGGTACCCTATCCAAAGATAACATTCCTGGGTGCAAGCTTGAATACAACTGCCCAGATTGCTTTTCTCACGCCAGACAAACAAAGGCAACTGAATACTTACTTCAAACTGGCAACAAAATCCCAGTTATCTGCAAGACAAACTCTGCAGGCTTTGGGGTTCATGGCATCCTGCATTCTACTCATTCCATATGCAAGACTGCATATGAGGAAACTACAGTGGTACTTAAAATGTTTATGGAGTCAACATTGTCACAGTCTGGAAACAATGATTCCTCTCATTCCCTGCCTACAACAGGAGTTTCTATGGTTGGCAAAGGCATGTCACCAGAACATGGGACGGGCTTTCTCTCTACCCCCTGCCAGCCAAACCTTAACAACAGATGCATCAGATTATTCATGGGGGGTCCACCTGGCGGGAAGATGCATTCAGGGCATATGGACCCTAAAACGAATGCATCTGCATATCAACCAAAAAGAGATGTTAGCTGTTCAAAATGCCCTGACAGCCTTCAAGGACTTACTTCATCCAGGACAACTACTGATAAAGGCGGACAACACTATGGTTATGTGGTATATAAACAAGCAGGGGGGCATGCACTCATATCCCCTTTGTAGACTAGCCATGGCACTGTGGGACACAGCCTTGACTTACCAAGTACATCTTCAAGCTCAATTCCTGCCAGGAAAGCAAAATACTCTGGCAGACGATTTAAACAGAAACCTTATGGACCCTCACAAGTGGAAACTAGATCCACAAGTCTTCAGCATGATAACAAAGAAATGAGGGAGCCCGGACATAGACCTATTTGCCTCTCCTCGGAATTATCAATTGGAAAAATTCTGCACAAGGACTTATCACAGACAAGCATGGAAAGTGGACGCCATATCCTTCAGTTGGAAAAACCTATCAGTTTACGCCTTTCCTCCTCTGCCTCTTCTTCCCAAGGTCCTACTAAAAGTCAGACAAGAGAAAAACCAAATAATATACTTTAATTGCCCCGGACTGGCCTGCCAATACTGGTACCCAATCCTAAGGAACATGTCTCAATTTCCCAGCTTGGTACCTGCCTCAAATACCTCTACTTGGTCCCCTGCAATCAGTCAGATCCTGCACAATCAGCTCCTCTGAACTGGTGATTATGCAGTGGCTCTAGAAGTTATGTCTTAACCTCTCCCCCCATGTCAGATGGATGTCACTTCACTTTGGAGAAGTACTAGCCTAGGATATTTAAAAATCTTATGCTGATAAATGGAGATTCTGTGCTTGGGGAACACAAACAGGCTGCTGAAATATAGAGCCAAATATTCCTCAGATTTTACAACTTGACTGAGAGATGTTTGCTTGCTCCTAAAAAATCCATATCAAAAAAATCCATGCTCATGCCATCTCATCAGTGCCCAAAAACACATCCAATTTTCAAAATTCTCATGCTTAACTAAAGCTCAATCTTAGGCCTCCAACATTTAAGGGCCTCTCAGAAGAACACCCTCCATTATGTGTCAATTATGTGACAGGAAAAGCTCACCTCCCTCCCATTGAACCAGCAGCTGCAAAGTTTCTATCTAAAGTTCCTATCATGGCTCTGTTCTGTGTTCCTGGCAATTACCAGAAGTAGAGAGCTCACAGAGCCACAGGCCCTGGCTGTGGAGCCTTACCCATATTTTATGGCAGGGGTTCCCACCCTGGCCAATTGCCTAAGGGGGTTTTCAGTGTGCTCTTTAACCAAACTATAACTATTATTCATACAATCAAATCCAACAGGGAGCGATGCATTCCTTGGACATACACAGACAAACTACATCCTAACTTGAGCAGGACAAAGCTCTAAAAAGCTAGCAGTTAAACTGAGCATTTGCTGGCAGGACGAGGGAAAGGCTATTTCAAAGCAAATAAGCCACTGCATTTCGTTTCTACTATCGCTCCTCTGCAGCCACAAGGTGCCCAGGGCGCCTAAGGGCATTAGCTCACATTCCAGCAGGGCTGCAGGCATCAGCAGCTTTTCCCAGAGTAGACATTTCTAGAGGCTACTCTAGCTGTTCTCTGTGGCTACCTTTTCACATTATTATACAAAGCTCTATCATTTGCCTCTCATCAGCTTTGCAACCGCAGTTCTTTGGGCCTTATAGCCATGTAGTGCCTTATAGCTAGCCCACTCTCCATCTTTCTTGCTGTTCGTCTCCAGCCATAATACTGCAGCAATGAAACAACAAGAACATAGTACAGTTGAACACACCAACACTAACCATAGAGTGTACATGTTGGTTCCTTCTAGATATACCAGTTTACCCCAATTCCATTCCCCCATTATTCTTAGGGTTTCTCTTCCTTCTCCTATTTTTTACACATTTTGTTGTGTATTTGTTTGTTTGTAAATGTTGCATGTGTATTATTATGTATATATATAGCTTATATATATTGTTGCTGTACCCTGATGGCTTATATATATATTTTTGGGGCATTTGGGCTAAAAAGAAAATGATGACCTGGGGCAAATTTTAAGAAGCTGGCCTGGCGACACCCCTGACGACAAGCTGACGGAGACATGCAGGACAACACAACAGATTTCAAATGCGATGAACAGACAACCTGCCAACTGATTAGACTTCTACATGCACACATAACATACACCTTTTAACATCTTATGATATGGTAAGTGTACACAACTGTACTTTTGTGTACATTTATTTTGTAGACATATTCCAATATACTTGGTTTTAGCAGCCAAAAGAGGAGATTGACTACAAAGAAATGGAGAGGACTGTGATACATTTTAGAAAGAGAACTATGTTGAAGGCTTTGAATAAATCAAGAAAGAGAATACAAACTTGCCATTATTTCTGTAATGGTTTTAGTTCCAAGAGGAAACACATTACATTAGTGTTAAGTTACTTTAGTGGTGTTAAAATTTTGTTATTTGACAATATAGTTGTTATTGGACAGATGATTTGCATGATCATGATATCTAGTAAGGTATTACTGGTATTGATAACATAGTTAATGGAGTAAATTTTCAAATAGAATAAATGAAGTGAGCAGGGAAGAAATGGAGGATTGGATAAGGAACAATTATGGATGGATCTGTTGATAAGCAAGGACACAGTAATTCTGAATGGCATTAGGTTTATTAGTAGTGGGCTTCTGGGTTGATTGCATTAGCAATTTAGTTGTTTTTAATTTTTTTTAGGTTTTAGTATGGGAGTATTGGGTTATATAGTATTAACTGGAGTAGGGTTAGATTACGAGTAAAGGGTTGAAGATGTAATTTAATTTTGGAGAAATATTTATTGAATTGGGTAACTATGCTATCTGTATTATTGGTGGTAGAAGGCAGGGGTTGTGGTAGGACCAGGTTGGTTGTTGTTGTGTTTGAATATGGATGTCTTTTGTGGGGTTGTATTTATGTTTGATGGGTGTTATTCTGGTGTAGTATATCTGGAGTTGTTTGACTCTTGTTTTTGCCTTATTTCTTTCTTTCTTGTATTTGTTTTTTGTTTGTTTCTTGGCACTTGGGACTTAAATTTGTACCTTTGCTTCCGTCTTGGTTTGTTTTTTTTAGCAGTGACTTAATTTTCTGGCTTGCTAGATAAAGTTGTTAAGGTTGATTATGGTCTGGGGTCTTTTGGTGGCTTAAGATTAAGAAGTTATTAATGTTTAATGAATTTTCTAATTTTTTTTTATTTGGTGCCCAGGAAGTTTGGGAGGTTGTATGTTATTATTAGATGGAAAGCATTTGGTTTTTAATTTGTTATTTTTATTTAGTAAGTAGTTAAGGGTAAATGGTCAGTGTTTTATGTCTGGGTGATAAAAAGTGGAAAAAGTGGTCTTTGGTTATTTGTTAAAATCCAGCCAAGAAAAGTGTTCTAGTTGGATGTTAAATCAAGAATGGAGAATCTGTTAAGATGAGTTGGTGATCCTAGTGAGGTTGATGTGATTTGTGGGGTTGTGAGAATTTACAGAGTAACCAATCTATATTAAAATCACCCATGATTATTGTTTTCTTGGGGCAGTGTTTTTCTGGACCAATGAAGTATGTTTTCTAGTGTGCGGATGTTGTCTTCACATGGTATGTCAGTACCTATGATCTTTTTTTTTAATTATTAATTTGGTAAACATTTCAGCATTGTCAAAGTTGGGGAGTTCTGATTTAAAGCTTTTAGAGTCGGGTAATTTTTGAATAAAATGGCTATGCCGCCACCCCTTTTGTCTTTTCTGTCTACTTGTAGCCAAGTGCAAGAATTTCATTATTGCTAATGTTGGGTTTTAGCTATGTCTCTGTTAGAACAGTGTCGGGTGAGTATATAGAGAGGGTTGGTATGTAGTTCATGGACTTTGAGATACTCCCAATATTAATGTTTAATAGGAAGAGATCTGTTTTTTCCCTACGGAGGTTTAGAGAAGGTTGGGAGTGGTTGCTGTGTTGGGGAGAAGTTCAGTTTAGGTTAGTTTTTGGGTCAGGGAATGGGTTGATTCTCCCCACTGAGAGTTAGATTGGTTGCTATATTAATTAATGTTTTTAGAATTTTAGCTATGTACCTATCATATTTCAGGGAGATTTGGGGGGAATGGGTGTAGTATTAAAGACTGAGGAAGATATGATAATGCAGATTGGTTTACATTTTTGTGGGTAGAAGAGGGAGATAGTTTGGTAGTGGTTTGGTTCCTTTAGGTTGGTGTGGTAAGAGGAGAAATGGGCAGCTAATGCTAGGATTATTAGTGCAGCAGTATTTAAATATAGCATATTGTTGTACTGTGAGTTATTGGATGGAAGTAATTAATATTAGTTGGACACAGTTTTCTTATGAGAATTTGGATTAGCTAGCTGCAATCTGAAGTGATTTGGATTTGCTGTGGGTTGGGGTGGTTGGGGTTGTATAGTTAAATAGTGGATCTGAAGTAGTTGACTTCATTTATCTGCAACCTGTGGGTAATACGGATCCATTTCGGATCTGAGCCGGCAACATTTTTCAAGCATCTGTTCCAAGCTCCTCCCCTTACCCATAATCCCACACATCTCCTACCTTCCCTCAGATCTCATTTGCCGCTTCATGCGTACGCATCATGGTCTCTATAGCTCCAAGTTGGGTGCAGTAAGTGGTACTTTTTGGTATATATTTAGTGTGTGAGTGTAGTTGTTTTTTGGTCATCCCTTTCTCCCCTTCATCATTCGTCGTTTTTTCTGTCAAAAAAAAAAAAGTAGTTTAAAAAGTTAGGAATTGTGAGGTAGTGCAGGCCTAACCGTCCTTTGTGTGTGTGTATTTATTGGTTTAGTTTTAGCTGAGTGTTGTGTGGTGATGGCTGAGTAGCCAAAACCAACTTTTAAAAAATGCACAGAGTGTGGCCACAAGCTTTCACTGGCTGATGGCCACACTCTGTGTTATTTGCCTGGGTGTTCCCGACCTATCTTTGCCGTGCAGTGTGTGTGCAGGGTTCAGCCGTAGGGAGTTGAAAGAGAGTAAGGCAAAGTTGGTAGCGAAGGGCCTGCTTCCAGTTTCTGCTTTGGATTTAACGACCTCGACATCTGCTCCAGTAGCCAACTAACCACCCCAGGCTGGGATTCAACCTCCCTCTAAGCCTTCTGAGATGGGGTCTAAATCAAGGGATAAAGACAAGGACAAGAGAGACAAGGAGAAAAGATCAGAAAGGCACCACAAACAGTCTCCAGAGCGGGAGCCATTTACCAGTCCGCCTGCTAAAGTTGTCAGGACCACCTCTCCTCGGCTCCACTCCCCGAGGTTCTCCCCAGTGCCAAAAGAGCCCTCGAACCAGAGGCCTTCTTCGAGGTTGTCTCACAGACCAGCCAGATCCAAGTTGGTCGTCTCCTCTCAGTCGACTTGGGAGTCTGTCAGAGCTTGACATGGATAGGATGATGCGGAGGTTCATTCAGACCCAAATCCAAATGGGAGTCTTGCCAGTTCCCTCTCCAGCCGGAGAGGGGACCTCTATGCCCTTCCATTCAATTTCTCCTTCCCTGATCTGACCTGTGGTTTCGGGGTTTATGGATCCGAGGATCCTCAGAGCTGGGGCGTCGGCACCAACGGTCCCTCTAACCTCGACGCCGGCAATTACCTTGAGTTCCTCGGATCAGACTTGTTCGGATCTGAGTGACTCTCTGGGCCGAGAACGGGGAGCTGGATCCGAGGGAACTGAGGTGTCTTCGGCTCTGACTTTGTTGGAGCTGAGCCGTTCATTTGGAACCCTGGATACCTTGGCCTCTTCCCCAATCCTCATGATGGAGCCGGGGAGAGCTTCTTCCTTGTTGGTTGCTAAGGAGGTGCGCTCTCTTTCGGCATTTGACGTGGTGGAGAGGGTTCACTCACAAGGATTGAGACCCCGGCCCATTGCCTTGGACTCTGCCCAGGCTACCGTGGATTTGGTCACGACTCCCATCAGCTTGTCTCAGGGATAGCCTGTGCTAGAGGACCCCCAGGTGGATCTAGTCATGGAACCCCTCATGACTTACTTGCCCTCTTCAGAGAGTCCCACTGAGGAGGCTCCCCGTAAGCACTCGTGTAAGAAGAGGCACATGGACTCCCCTGAGTCTCTCACAGAAGATACTGACTTGGATGAAGGTGAGGGTTCCCACAGGTCACCTCCCGAGGATGTCTCCCTTGGAAACATCATGGAAATCCTCCGCCAGAAGGGAGGTTGGTCAGCCCCAAAACCCTCTACGTTCGAGTCAGTATTCCTGGAGGTGTCCCCTCTTGCAGATCCATTAGTGGATCTCATTAGCACGCAGGCATGGAAGGAGCCTGACACCATAGAGCCAATACTCAAACACCCGGACAGGATCCTTTCTCCTCCCACAGACAGGCCTGGTACAAGTGATCCCTGGCAGATGCTGTGGTGGTTACAGCTACCACCAAGACAGAACTGGCTCAGGAAAGTTTTTCGGTCCACCCTCTGGACAAGAAGTCTAGGAAGGTGGATCGGTTTGGGAAGCGAGTCTTTTCTTCAGCAACGTTTGATATACAAGCGCTGAATTATTTGGCACATGTCATCTGACTCTAGCAAGACCTAGTCACGGAATTCGCTGTCGCCCCCAGAGTCCGTCACCAGAGGACAAGCGGCTGTTTTCATGAAAATGTTGACTCTGAAATCTGTTTCGAACACGTCCATGCGTCTTCTTTCCCATGCCACAGAAGGAGCGGTTGGGACCGGCGTAGCTGAGGTGGCACGCTTGGCTCAGACTCTGTCAATTCGCGGACCCCTTTCAAGGCGTCATTCACAAATGCTCCCTTTGACAGTTCCTCCCTGTTCAGGAAGACAGTTCCTGACTCCCTGGTCCCGAGTGAGAAGGACTGGAAGACTGTCTGCCATCTGAGTCCGCTTCTCTAGCCCTCAAAGATCCTTTTCTAGGAATCAGAGAGGGCAAAAGACGTGGTTCTGAAAATCTCAGTTTTCCCGGGACACTCAGGACAACTTCTCCCCTAGCGGCAGAGGGGGACAAGACAGACGCCGCCCCAGAGGCAGAGGGGGCCTGAGGAACTTTGGGTCTCGGGAGACATTCTCGGACAGACCTGGGCGGCAACCCCTGTCCTACTCTGGAGACAGTTCGGGGAAGATTGTCATTGAACCTAACGGATTAGGAGCCCATTACGATGGACCGTTGGGTGCTCCAAATTATATCCAGAGATTAATCCATCCCGTTCGTTGCCCCACCCGTCCAAAATGCCTCCCGCCGGCAGTGCATGAAATTTCAAAGCTGCTTCACAATCAGGCCATCAAACCGGTCCCCCCAGACCAGTCCGGATTAGGCATTTACTCCAGGTTCTTTTCAGTGCCAAAAATGATGGGGGACCTCAGGCCCATATTGGACCTGTCAACCCTGAACCTGACTGTAGCCAAGCGGAAATTCCAGATGGTCACCATGCAGTCCATTCTACCTTACCTCCAAGAATGCGACTGGATGTGCTTGATAGAACTCCAGGACGCTTACTACCATATCAAAATTTGCAGAAGCTCCAGGAGATTCCTTTGCCTCCGGCTGAGAGCCAATCATTTCCAGTTCAGAGCCCTACCCTTCAGTCTCACCACAGTCCCCAGGGTATTTACCAAGGTTATGGTAGTCGTAGCGGCTCACCTGAGGCTTCAGGAAATTCAGGTGTTTCCTTACCTAGACAATTGGCTCCTCGCTACTGCCACCAAGCGTCTATTTTGCATAACCAAAGACTCCTTCCTACATCGGGCAGTCAGTCTGGGGATTACCATCAACATCTCCAAGTCGCTCTTGAACCAGACACAGACATTGGAATTTATAGGGGCACGGCTGGACACTCTACTATTGCAAGTTTTTCTAACTCGGGACAGGGCCCAGAACCTAGGGGCTCATGTGTCAGTGATCCTCAGCCACAGGACGCCAACGGCGAACGATGTTCTCCAAGCCCTAGGCTCCATGGCCACAGCAATTTCAATCCTTCCCTGTGCGTGCCTTCACATGAGGGTGCTTCAGTGGACCCTGGCAGATGTTCTTCGTTCCACATTGCTGCAGTCCTTACTATTGGGTAGTCCGCTGTCCAGCCCGGCGGACCCCAGAGTATATAGCTGACGTCGGTCAAGTGACAGACTGGCGCTCAGTCAGGGGTACTAATCGCGCGACCCATTGCATATCCTCAGTCTTTCTTTTTTGCGTGGTCCCGCAGCAGAAGCAGTTTGCGAGTGGCAGTTGAAGTGTTTCCCGGAATAACTGTATTTCTTGTGGGAACAGATACCCTCATAGGATACCATACACCTTGTATATACTTGTTTAGGCCGTGCCGGCTCATAAGTATTTGTTTAAGAGGTCCTAGGGGACCACCCAGAAACTTCTCAGGGGCCTAAGAAGGTAGTAAGGCCTCTGTTTAAAAATCCTGTTCCCACTGATAAAGAGGCAAGGCACATGCTAAAATATCAAAATTATCTCCTTTCACAATTGAAATCTAGGTGTGGATGCTTTATGGAGGGTATTGAGTGTAAGAGTTGGGGATTTGGTTCATAAAATGGAGGACAAAGCTAAGTCTATGCAAACTGTTAAAGATTTTTGCAGGGTGCAGCCACCCGTTTAGAGAAAGAAATTGGCTAAGGGGGTGGACATATCCTGCTTATGGATTCCCAGTCTAGCTAGGCGCAAGGTTCTTTTAGGCCTAGAACAGGGGGAGTTCACCTCAGACTTCTTCTGAGGGGGCAGGGTCCTTTCGCCTTTTAAGAAAGACCCCAAATGACCTGCCTTTCAGCTACCAGTAGATTCTCGCCTGGGCAGCTTGGGAGGAAGACTGAAAGAACTTTTTCAAAAAAATTGAATTTTTATTCTCAAGAGAGATGTTGATATGATATCATTCACACCACGGTTTTTTTTTTTCCATACATTGCCCCTTTCAAAGGCATGCCAAGGCATCCCTCCTCCAGAAGAAAAAAGAAAAGAGAAGCAATCAGTTACTATAGTTCAGATGATGGGGGCCGGCCCTGTATCGGAGACCAATTTTGGATTTATCTCTCCTCAACACTTATCTGGACATTCCCAAGTTCAGATGTTTTGGCGTTACAACAGCTTTTACCTCTGCTGGGCAAAGATTGGATGGTGGTAATAGATCTCAAGGAAGCTTACTTACCTTCATATTGCCTATAAGGCTAAGTTGCAGCGTATCTGCGGTTTTTTCTGGGAAATTCTCATCATTAGTCTCTGCATTGCCCTTTGGCTTATCTTATTCACTCCCAGAGTATTCACAAAGTTCTGGTGATAGAGAAAGGAAGACCTTCTACAGCATCTGAATATGTTATAGTAGTGCTAGATGCCTAGGGTATTCTGTCTGTGAAAAGAATAAAGTCCAGTACCCTCTCTCTCAATGTGCTTTCTGGGTGTGAGTGAGACTGACAGCAGCAGATGCCTTTTTAACCCCGGACAAACAAAAAAAGAGATCACTTTAACGACAGATGCCTCGGACATGCTTTGGGGAGCTCATCTAATGGAAAGTGGATACAAGACAGTGTAGCCTGCCAGACTACAGCATCTACATATCAACATGAAGGAGAGAGGTTAGCAGTCCAGTGCATTAATGGCTTTCAAAAGGAGTTACTTTTCCAGGGTTGATTCTTGATTTTATGGGAGACTGCGCTAAGCTTGCAACTAACTCTTCAGGCAGTTTCTTCTGCCAGAACACAGAACTCTCCTTAGTGTTTGTGTTACAGATCATGGATCCCCCCCGGAGTGAAACTGGATCTTCATGTATTTCAGAAATTGACAGTGTCATGGGGAACTCAGACATAGATCTGTTAAGCTTCTCCACTAAACCACCAGCTGCCAAGTTTTGCACAAAGGGTTTCATTCTTTGCACTGGAAAGTGGGATGCTCTGTCTTTCAGTTGGAAAAACTTTCATGTATATGCCTTTCACTCTGCCTCTTCTTCCAAAGGTGCTATTAAAAAGTCGGACAAAGAAAGCCAAGAAGCCAAGGATGATTTTGATGGCTCCAGATTCAACTCCTGGTACCCACTACTAACTACTAAAGAGAGGGAAGCCCTGGCCTCCCTGCTCTTTTCTCTTTCTGTTAGCATCTCTCGGTCATCTGCTCAATTTCTGTGTTCTTGGTTAGACCTCCCCATGGACTATCCAATACGAATCAGCAGAGCCTGCAAGATTTCTCTTCTTCTGGTGGCTCCAATCACTGGAAATCTTGGCAAGTCGTCCCTTCATAACGCCCCCAGCCTAAGCCACAGTGACCATGGACACCTCCCAGCTCGGGTGGGGAGGATGGTCCAAGGCACGTGGTCCCAGACCGAGACCAGATTGCATATCAATGTTCTGGAGATGAGGACAGTGCTTTTAATGTTGCAAGCCTTCCATACTGTTCTTCCCCTGGGGACGATTGCACTTCAGTCAGACAACATGTCTGTTGTCTTGTACATCAACAAACAAGGAGGAACCAGATATTACTCTCTCTGCCGCGAGGCCATGAGAGTGTGGGAGTGGGCAATCTCCACCAGTTGGTTTCTGATTGCAATGCACATCCCTGGATGCTCCAACATTTTAGCGGACAGACTGAGTTGGGCTATTCTAATGCCATACGAGTGGTCTCTGAAACAGTCAATAGCAGAGAAGATCTTCCTTGCATGGGGTCACCCTTGCTGCAATCTCTTCGCATCTCCTTCCAATGCGAAGTGCAGCGAGTTCTTTGCTCTGATCCTTTCACCAGGGGACTGCCCAAGAGACGCTCTCGTCCATGCTTGGCCTCCCGGGTTACTGTATGCTTATCCCCCATTACCTCTCATTCCGATGTTTCTTCAGAAAGCTTGCTGACTGGGGTGCAAAGTGATCCTCCTTGTCCTATTCTAGCCTCATCAGGTGTGGTTCCCCTTCCTCTGATCTTATTTTCTAACTCCTCCACGGATTCTGGATCCCTGCCCAGATCTCATCTCTCATCCCTCTGGCATCAGTCCACTCGATCTGGGCAGCCTCAAGCTGACAGCTTGGTTGCTCCAGTTCCCTTGATTGCTAGGACTCCGTCTGTCATCATCAATAAAGAATATTTTGGTGACATCCCACAAAGCTTCCACTAGGAAGGTTTATCACAGCAAATGGAAACGCTTCTCTATTTGGGCTTCTCAGAGGAACCTAGATCCGTTTACAGCCCCTGTTCCTGCAGTGTTGGAGTTTTTGTCATATATTTTCCATCAAGGGGCTAGTTCCTCTGCGGTAAAAGTACAACTGGCAGCCATATCTAATTTTCATGTCGGCAAAAATCTGAATGCTCTGGCCTCTGAGATTGTGTAAAGCTTTTCTGAAAGGTACTTTTCTTTTAGGTCTCCCAGTTAAATATTCTGTTCCTCCTTGGGATCTTACCCTAGTTCTACAGGTGCTGGTTGTTCCCCCATTCGAACCAGCAGCGTCAGTAGATTTGAAATTCCTGTCCTGGAAGACGGCTTTTCTAGTTGCCATTACTTCGGCCAAAAGGGTTTTTGAGATCCAAGCTTTGTCTGCCGTGCCCCCTTAATTGATTTTTCACAAAGACAGGGTTTCACTGTGCATGAACCCTTCTTTCTTACCGAACGTTGCTTCTGAGCCCAATATTAACCAGGGGCCGGATTCACGAAGGCTTCCATGGAGTCTAAGAGTAGAGTAAGACTCCATGCAGCCAACATGTCCGCCGAGCAATCCAGGAAAGCCAGTAGGGGTCGTGCAACAGAGCTCTCAAAACTAGTCCTACACGGACAGGGCTGGGATATGCAAATTACCTCAGTCGCAGGCAAAAGCTATGCAAATAAGGTAAATTTGCGATCCAGGAAACCCGAACCTGTCCGAGTAGGAGTAGTGTTATTTGCAGAAATGTACTCAGTTGACAACTGAGTACGGTTCTACAAATAGCAAAATGGAGCCGTGACAGCTCCAAAAAAAGGATGCATTTACAGGAGGAAGCATGCCAATAGCCAAAAATATTGCCATTGGCAATGTTAAGTGATGCAAAATAGAAATGAAATAACTTTTTTTTTTCCATCCCGATCTCTGGGGTTTAAGAGTAGCGCAGCACAAACGCGCTGTGCCCTAAAAAGCAGAAAATCAATAATTAAGATCCACAAATGTGGATTTTATGGCTAATATGAATTTACAATGCAAGTGAATGACAGGCTGAAGACAACATGGCCACCGAGTGGAGGTTGCTAAGGGGGTAAGCTCAGTCTAAGAGATGTAACCAAGCATTAGTAGGCAATCCTATGCAAAGGAGGGTTAGGATAGTGAATCGCAAGTTTACATAGCAAATGAGCACAGTCAGTGGAGTGTAGGAGTAGGATAAGGGGAGTAACAGAGTAGAAGATAGGTGACATCATGAGTGGGGTATGTATGAAAGAAGTGAAGCTCATTGGAGCAGAGTGGCATGTGTCAGCTGTCAGTTACACATCATTGAAAGAGGTGTGTCAACAGGTAGGCTAGGTAAAGGCAAGAAATCGAAGGTGTATGCCGTGGGTAACACTAAAGTTTCTTGCTGCACGGGTATGCACGCCTGTAAACCCGAGTAAGACAGTGTGCACGCGTTTAAGCCGGAGTAAGCATGTATAAGGCTGTTTAAGGAGTTGTAAGTGCGTTTGCACCGGTGCGCGCGCGTTTTAACAAGAATAAGCAAGTTTAAGTCCGTGTAAGCATGTGTGCGCACATGTGAGCTGCTGTGAGCGTGTTTGCGCTTGTGTGCGTGGCACTGCCCCCCGAGGAAACAGAAAGGAAAAAGGAAGCACAACAAATAGTAGGAAGCTACCAGGGAGTACTAGCAGAGCTAGCAGGTGAAAACAATCAGAATCAGGCAATTACACAGGCAGTACACTAGCCCAGCACTTAAAACTCTGCAAACAACAGTCCATTATGTTTCTCACAAGAGACACTGCAACACTGCAGTAAGCTAATTGAAGTGAAAACTGAAAAAGCTTCACTGAGACAAAGAAATGTTAGGGGCTGCCATTGCTGTTATAAGGCAACATATGCAACATGCTGAGGGTGGTGACAATGCGAATGCTGCTGGACAACCCACAGTGAGGAGACGGAGAAGAGTGTACAGGCCCAGGGTAACCTACCAGGGGCTACATGAGCTGGAGATAGTGGAGCGCTATAGAGTGGACAGAGACCTCTTGCAGCAAATTGTTGAGCTGTGCAGGCCACGCCTCACACACAGAACCAACAGAGGGCAACCCATCCCAGTGGAAACCAAGGTATGTGTTGGCCTAAGAATATTAGCAACAGGTGCCTTCCAGAGACCAACTGGTGATATGATGGGGATATCACAGGCATCAGCATCCAGGGTACTGCACCAGTTCCTGGATGCCATTTCAGCACATGTCGGTGATCATGTATATTTCCCCAATTCCCGTGAGGTATTGGCCAGCAATGTGTGTCTCTTCCAGCAAATAGAGGAATACCCTGAGGTAGTGGGTGCAATAGACTGCACGCACATACGCATCAAAGCACCAGCCGGCGAGCGGGGTAGGGTCTACATCAACCACAAGGGCTTCCCCTCCAACTGCCAGGTCGTGTGTTATGCCCAGGGCATAATACTGAATGTGTGTGCTGGCTTGCCTGGAAGCTACCATGATTCCATTATCTGGCATCTGACGCAGCTGTACCAGACATTTGCCAATGGGGACATCCCACATGGTCACCTAGTAGGGGATGCTGGCTATGCACTGGAGCCGTGGCTGATGACACCCACCAGAAACGCACACACACCTGAACAGGAACGCCATAATGAGGCACACGCACAAACACGAAATGTAATTGAGCGTGTGTTTGGGCTGCTCAAGTCACGGTTCCGGTGCCTAGACACATCTGGTGGAGCCTTGCAGTACTCACCAACTACATGTACCCAAATTGTCATGGTATTTGCTATGCTACATAATATGATCCTGCAAAAACAGCTGCAGCAGGACCAGCATAGGCCTGGGTCAAACAGCCCCCCACCATTGCCAAGGCCATCACAGGCAGAGCGTGACTCGGATGAGGAACAACCTGAGCCTGCCCCAGTAGGCAGAAGGAGGCATGCCCAGTATGCTTTGGCCTTGGCAAAGAGGCAACGCATAGCACATACACTGGCTCAGTAGGAACTCTGGAAATGATACCTCTCTCTGACTCGCACATATAGTATAAGGGATGCCTAAGTTGACACTACCTGCTTTCAAACATGTATAGGGAGTGTAGTATGTGCATCCGACATAGGCAGCCCTGCAGCACCACCTGAGGCATGATTGCCATATAAAGCAGTGCTAAACAGCATTTACCACCATGTAGTATATGCAAACAAAATCGCACACACCAACTAGCACAACTGTGGTTAATGTTGAGTAATATTGGGCAACGTCCAGCAATGTTGGTGAATATTGAGCAATGTCGGACAAGCCTGGTCTAAGTAGGGCATAGCTGAACAAAAGCCAACATGCTCATATTTGCTCTACTGGCTCTTAAGCAGTCTGGTCTGCTCAGTATGAAAATATAAAGTAGTGATGGGCCTCGAACCCAGGATACTGTGCACTATAGTTATAGTACTGAACCACTAAACCATGACAGTATTGCAGTGGTCAGCCTGTATGAAGAAATGTTGATAAGTCTATGCAAAGTATCTCATGGAAACCCTGCAGGCACAGCATAATCCCTGTCGAGTTATGACACAAAGGTGAATCCTGCAGTAAGAATAGAACCTGACTTCCAACACACACAGTATAAATGTTAATATTGGTCATGTTCACACACATCAACAAATATAGTGGACTTCAGATAGCAACATACTGAAAGGTCACACTGGGCATGCTCACACACTTGAATAAATGAGACAAATGTCAGGCAACAAACACGGAAAGCCTGAACTGGGCATGCTCACACACTTAGGCCATGTCTGAGTACAGCAGTGGGCCACACATATCTGGCAGTTGCATGTGTTAACCCAGGAACCTCTCACTATCCAGCAATCAGCCCTGTGCACACAGTTATATGACAACCGACACATATAATATAGTGGAACCCTGTCATAATCAGATATGTTCTGCAGATACCTAAGTTGTTCATAGAAACTGGGAAAGCAAAGACGATAAAAACCTGCAAACAGTATCAGCAATAAACCATTGTGCATCCCGAACATTATCATAGGTTCAGAGGTCGATACTAAGCTATCTGCCCTAGGGCATGTACAAGCCTAGCCAGTGTGTGTTTGGCTTTTGCAACCCTGTCAGATTACTACACTGTGCCTGTGAATAGTAGGTCACACAAGATAGCCCATGTACGTTTAGGCTAGTGTGCCTCTGTCTAGCAGGGAGCCAGAAGATATCCCAGGGGTAAACATATGATCACCCATCCAGTTGTCAAGTTGTCTCCTGTAGGTGGTCAGTGGGTGGCTCTGCCTATGCGAAACCGGGATTACAATCCGGAGTGAGTGGAGAATCTGGGATAAGAATCTGTCCCTTCAGCATGTCCTATTAACATCTGTGCTGAGGTATATGTCCCTGGAGTGTGTAGCTCCAAGGGAGTCGGATATCCTCAGGTGGAGCATGTCCAGTAATTCTGGGTTGGGTATTTCCGTAAACAGCAGGCACACATCATATCCGAGTAGGCGGTAAGCGACTGAGTAGAGCTGGAGTTGCTGTATTCGAACTGTGCAGGGCATCCGTGTGAGTCCCTAGATCTGCCTGGTGAGGAACTTTTGTGGCCATTACAGTTGCTGCAGGTGTCGGGTAAGGTACATCCCAAATGTGGCATTGTAACCAAGCATGGTTGTGATGAGTATAGGGGCACAATGACCTCACTCGATCTAGATGTGAAACCATATGGGATAAGGTGGGCTATATAGAAGGTCTGTCCAACCACTTTGGCAATGTAATTGTCAAAGGCGACAGTATGAACAAGTCGTGTCCCCTAACCCCTAACAACTCCTACCGTATGTAATGGATTATTACCTATGTGGTAATGTGTGGGCATGTTGTTATTCCCAAAGGGGATGACTATGCAACTAATGGCATTAAGCTGTAGGCCATGGCTCAGGCACCAGTCATCCATCTCTGTGAGACCCTGTTTGAGTATGCATGTGCCAGCTGGAGAGTTGATTATGGCACCCAGTTTGCAGTCATCTGCGAACATGGTCAGCCATATTCCCCCTGTGTTAGCCTGTACGTCAGACAAATATATACTGAACAAGAGAGGTCCCAGGACTGAGTCTTGTGGGATGCCACATGTAACTGGTGTATAGTCAGACATGGCACCTGCAATTCTGACCATGTGGGTGCTATCCCTGATCCAGGTAGCAATCCATCATGTGAGATATGCGTCCATATCGATGCTGGTGAACCTATGCATAATGGCTGAGTGGGGTATTGTGTTGAAGGGTTTTGCAAGGTCCATGTAGGCTGTGTGGACAACCATCTCTACGTTGATGGACCTGGTAACCGTTTAATGAATACAAACAGGTTCAAGAGGCAAGATCTGCCCACAACAACGCTGAAATGTGTAGAACACAGTGTCTGTAGGCTCCCGATGTCTGTGTGTATGAGTCCCATGACAATACGCTCCATAGCTTTGCAGAACAGGCTAGTTAGGCTTATAGGGCAATATTGTCTGTGGTCCGTTGTGGCACCAACTCTGTGAAGCGGGACCACTGTCACTGTACGCCATTCCTTGGGTATATATCCTGTAGTAACTCCAATATTGAACAGTGACGTAATGTGAGGGTTACGTCTGTCATGAAGCTCGTGTAAGATGCAGGCCAGGACACCGTCTGGTCCCATTGATGCTGTGTTGTCCGCTTTGGGGAGGGCAGCACTCACTTGTTAATTTGTGATGTCAGGGAGGTTACACACTGTTGGGATGGATAGTTGCTCCTTAGGGGGGAAGGGGGGGAGACATCTGCACTGAACCTGTTTGCCAGGATGTTGGCAATGTCAATGGGTTCAGGGTATGTTTAGTCAGTATGCAGTAACTCACAGCATATCAGTGAGTGTCCACCCAGGTACCTGACATAACTGAAGAAGGCCTTGTGATTGTTCTACATGTCTGGTGCAATTGTCCATTAGAAGCGGCCCTTAGATAAATTCATGAGTGATCGTAGCTATCTGCTAGTACAGATCACAGATACCTTCCCTGTCTGGGATTGTGCTCTATCATGTAGTAGCTTCCTCCTGTCATTGTATGGCTTATTAATGGCTGGGGTCTACCAGACAGGTCCCCTGCCATTGGAGGAGTGAGTCCTCTTGTTATTTGGGATAGCACAATCCATGCAGTCCACTAGGTGTCCATAGAATGTGTATGTAAAGGATTCAGCAGTCTGAGCCATATTTACCACTGTCCCAGGGTCTCTGAAGGATACCACCTTGCTTTGGTGAAGTGAGACGGCTTATGAGAAGTTCAGCAAGATTACCCAGGCTGGGTGTGGGGACGGGATATGGATGTCCAGTGAGATAAATGTATGTTCTGACCTTACCAATGAGGGGTATATCGCTGGTGTGGAACATAGAGTCCCCATGTTGGTGATGATCAGGTCCAATATGTTTTCCCTTCTTGTGGGTGTGGTGACCGGTTGTGCCATAGCATATGAGTTTACAAATTGTAGCGACTGTTGGGCGAGGGTGTTGGGGCTTGAGTAGTATCCCCAGTCAGTGTTTGGGTATTTGAAGTCACCCAATATAATGGTGTTTGGGGAGACCTTCATATTCTCCGTTGTTCCCAGGAAAGCCGAGTGTGGTTCCTGAGTTTGGGAGGGTGGTCTGTAGCAGGCAACAAACTGAAAGGCAGTTTTGCACAATGTTAATTGCATATGTATGGTCTGTGATGCTTCGTGCAGTGCTACTAACCTGGAGGTGTGTGTATCTGTGATGTATATGGATACTCCCCCTATTTGTGTTGTCCATTCCGAGTCTTGTGGTCAGAAAGCATGGTTCATAGGTAGATACTAGGCTATCTGCCCTAGGGCATTTATAAGCCTAGCCAGAGTGTATTTGGATTCCGCCTCCCTATTAGATTAGCCTACTGTGCCTCTCCTCTGTAAAGTAGGTCACAGAAGGTACCCTTTTAAGATTAGTTTACTGTGCCTCTGTCTAGCATGGGACGCAGGAGAGATCCCAGGGGTGAATTTCGCTTCAAGAGGGTCAGCGAGGGGCTATGTCTAACATGAACTGGGATTCTATTCCAGAGTGAGGGGAGCCTCTGGGAAATGAATCTGTCCCTTCAGCATGTCCTATTTATTTTTGTGCTGATGTTTAGGTCCCTGGAGCGTGTAGCTCTAAGGGACTTGGATTTTTTGAGGTGGAGCATGTCCATTAATTCTGGGTTTGACATGGCTTTGTACGTCAGACATAGATCGCCTCTGCGTAGGCGGTAAGCAACTGAGTAGAGCTGGAGTTTCTTTAGTCGAGCTGCATAGGACATCTGTGTGTAGCCCATGATCCTCTTGGTGAGGTACTTTTGGGGTCTCTCCAGTTGCTGCAGGTGTCTGGTAAGGTACATCCCAAAAGGGGCATTGTATTCAATCATGGGCCTGATGAGTGACGAGTAGAGGGGCATATGGTATGAAATATAACCTGGTAGTGCTGGTGTGCATTTGTGAGCCTGAACCAGGCGTCTGTTAGTGCACAGATATCGCTATTCTCCATACAGAGGAGAGTCCTGAGTGGGTGCAATGTGAGGGTAACACATCTGGTGTTGAGCAGCATTACCCTTAGTTTCATTTACTCTCTAATGTCTATGGAGGTGGGTTTGTCTTTTGAGCCCTGCTTAAAAACGCATTATGGTGGTAGCAAGAGCCTTAGCCAGTATTCGAAAGTCCAAGGGTGACAGGTGCAAGCTGTCCATAGCGAAGCTACGTGGCATGTCGAGCATGTCACCCCAGGCTGACAGACACTGGATCCCCTTTGAATGACACCAATATGTTAGCCAACTGTTAAACATGATAAGTTTGTCTGTGTACTGTGACATCATACTGGGTGAGTGTAAGATGCTAGACAAGGTCAAGGTCATACTGGCCTGGGCTACATGATCAGAGAGTTCCTGTATGCATCATGTCATGTGGTCCAGGGAGGAACGTCTGAGGTTTTACGCACTAGCATGGACAATGATGGAGCCAGTCCTGTACTTGCTTTGTAGTGACCTGAGTGCATGTGTTATGTGGCGGATACTGGCACCCAACAGACAGCTCAAAGTGACTGTTCCCTTGTTTGGCCTGGTGAGTGGGATGTCAGTGTGTCTGACAAGTGTCACCTATTACAAGTGTATTAGGTGTGTTTAGTCTGAAGGGCAGTGACTGTGTGGCACACTGACATTGTGAACTATGTGATATGTGGGTATTGTAGTGGGATAGCAGTTGTTTGTGTGTCTGCTTTGGAGGTCTCTGCTGCTTAGGCAGAGTTTATTTAGAGCCTCTGAGTATGTTTATGTGTGATAATGTGGTTTGAGTGCTACCGCTATAGGTTTATGTGAGACTGATATGTGGTGTGTGTGGTTACCTTCACCACCTGATAGACTGTGCCAGTCATGGGTCGAGAGAGCTCAGCCTCCTGTATGTCTATATAGGTGCATCTCTCACATATAACTGAGTTTGTTGGGAGGAGGAGAGGGTTGTCTGTGTACATGAGGCAGATGTGACATTGTCAAAATCACAATATTCACCAGCTGGACTGGAGAGTACACACGAAACCGACCCCTGGACGTGCCAGGATATTATGATAACATACTCCGTAGCCTGATCAGAAAGGATCAGTAGGGTGTTAAGTGTGTAAAAGAGTATAACAGGGATTAGTGCTCAGGTTTGTTGGTGTTTTGTAAAGAGTAGCTGAGGAGGAGTCCAGACTGAATCATGACACCTCCTTCAGCTATGTCATAAATAGCAATGTACACTCATATATGTCCTGAGTCGGGTCCAACTGTACCTGACTGACAATGCCGACATCCTGTCAGGCAGGCCCATATATACATACCCACCTCCCACTGACGATAGTCCCTATCATCGTACCAGGAGATATCACATGTAGAATGGCTGAACAGCTCCCCCCAAAGCCAAAAGCATGGCAGCAGTTGGATTACATTGTTTCCCAATATGTGTCATGCATGAACTACAGAACAAACAGACCCTGCACCTTAACAGGCAGTTGAGCCTCACCCTCTCCACAGGATCTGGAACTGTTGAATGTGTTACAGCAAGATATGGCACTCCCCACAAGTGTTGGTGCACAACACACCATGGAAAGTATAGTCCAGTAAGCCTTTTAAGTCTGATCTGCAAGGCCATGGAGTCCATCATGGTTGAAGTCATAAACAGAGCTATTGGAAGCTGACAAACACACAACCCTACCAACTGTGGTATGTTCATGTGCAGTTCATGGTTCCCAAACATGCTAGACTGTTTGCAAGGCAGCCACCCAGGACATACATCACTGAACAGAGCTACACATGTCCCACATAGACTTTGTATAGCCCTTTATCAACATCCCAGACACATGTCGTATCCACAAAACCAACAATGTATGCATAAATATGTGTTGACATATGAAGGAATGTCAATGTGTCCACAGATAGATCACACAAGGTAAGAATTATGGAGTCCTGTTCAAGCTGTTGACACCTGCCGACCCACATGGCTCATACCTGGAATTGCGTAAAACAAAGTGTACACACATTACCATGTCCAGTCTGATGATGTCAGCATCCTACAAATATAGCAGGAGAAAAGAAACCACCCAGTAAAGCATATAGCGCGCCGTGTAAATGCGTATCTCTCTAGTATCATATCATAGTTGGGTAGGGGTTTGAATCCTGCAAATGCTGACAGTGTGTGATTGTGTGTGTGTGTGTGTGTGTGTGTGTGTGTGTGTGTGTGTGTGTGTGTGTGTGTGTGTGTGGGGGGGGTGTATATGTGTGATTTCCTTTGAGAGGAGTGCCCTTTTTGGAGACTGGGAAAACACATTAAAAGAGGTACATTCCTCTTTGGAAAGTCTGATGATGTCAGCATCCTACAAATATAGCAGGAGAAGAGAAACCACCCAGTAAAGCATATAGTGCTCCGTGTTAATGCACATCTCTCTAGTATCATAACATAGTTAGGTAGGGGTTTGAATCTTGCAAACGCTGACAGTGTGTGTTTGGGGGGGGGGTGTGATTTCCTTTGAGAGGAGTGCCCTTTTTGGAGACTGGAAAAACACATTAAAAGAGGTACATTCCTCTTTGGAAAGTCTGATGATGTCAGCATCCTACAAATATAGCAGGAGAAGAGAAACCACCCAGTAAAGCATATAGCGCACCGTGTTAATGCGTATCTCACTAGTATCATAACATAGTTGGGTAGAGGTTTGAATGTTGCAGTTGCTGTGTGTGTGTGCGTGTGTGTGTGACACAGTCAATGCGGTGTGGGTTTTGTTTTTACTATGGTATGACATATCATGATTAAAACAGTATGTGCATTGCACACATCAGGTATCTGCGTGGCAAATAAATGGGTACATGTGACCTCAATCAGTACATAGGTGTGAAGCCTGCATACTACATGAATACATTTGTTACCTTTGACAGGTTGTGCCGCTGCTTCTCAGATCGTAGGTCACATATGTATGTATGTGACAAGGCCAGACACTGTAGTGATCTGTGGCCAAGGTTATCTGTGCCACACACACCAAGACAGTTACTATAGAGTAGTGTGAGTGAGGGTATATGCCTGGGGTATATGTCAGACATGTTCATACACAACAACGATTGGCAATAATGGACAGTCATTATAGCTGTACAACAGCCTTGTGGATATGCATGCATGCCTCTGATGTCTTATGTGATACACCGAGGGACTCCACAATACCTTTGGATATGTGGATACCAAGGGACAGGTGACATAACACGTGGCTATATGTACACATTGGTACCCAACATACATGTTGAGGGCTGCCACCTATGTGGTACTGTCGGGATAGTATGTATAGTAAATGTGGATGACTATGCCATAGTCGGCTTACTGCTATACAGCATGTATCGGACAACAGGTATCTGTCTGTATGATACCCTTGTGTAGGATTATGCGTCCCATCCAGGGAATGCATTGTAGGCCAATGCATGCATTTCCAGATGTGGATGGACATATCCCTAGTGTGTGTGCATGTACCTAAGAGGGCTATATGCCAAACAGGTGTGGTCCCAGGAATGGGTGGCAGTCAATACCGCTGGTTACTGTTAGTACCGGAAGGATCCAACTGTTACTACAACTGTGTGTCATTTGTCAGGACATCATCTAATGACTGGTTATAGTCATGCTGTTGAGGTTGTGTATACTACCAGACTGCATATCATTGACTGATATTAACAGTATCACCCACAGCATAGTGTCAACCCATGTCATACACACGTGTACCCATGTTAATACATATCTCTAGTAGAATGCATACTGGCCATCGAAAGATACTATGAGATGTTAATGTGTACAACAGGGTAAGTCACACGTCCCATGTGTCCACTATGCACGAACATGTAGACAGTGCACACCCACCATGTTCTCAGATGTACACCTACTAATCTGTACTGCACACATCACACACGTACTGTCCACTCACTAACACATGCTGGCAATGCTTTACACTTCTGCCAAGTGGCACATGGGTGGACAATACATACTCAGACCTAACACTAGTGTAAACAATGCTACATCGACAATCAGAGCTTTGATGCATAATGCCTGCTCTGATATACCTACAAGGATATCATTACACTTTCTTGTTTGTTGACAACTTGCTAATATTGCTACAGTGCTATAATGTCACCCTGTGCATCAGCACCATGTTAGCCTGTTCCTGCATCAATGTTACAGATGACAGGAGGTGGCACAGGTGTCATCATATGCACAAGGTGTGTTGTTGGTTTGCCAGAGCCCGACATTGACCCATCCAATCGACATGTCTGTGTGTGTGTGTGTGTGTGTGTGTGTGTGTGTGTGTGTGTGTGTGTGTGTGTGTGTGTGTGTGGGACAACAGTACAGCATGGCCCAATGTTGATGTAATGTGTGTGTATGTGTGAGCCCTAGTTGTTTGGTTAATGTGTGTGTGTCTGCATGCACACAGCTCCACCATGTGGCTGCCATATACTGGAGGTTGTGGGACAGCCACAGACTGTACCTGCTAGGCTGTACAGATCACTGTCTCTGGCCATGGTCACAGTACCTGTGCCTGGCAGGGGTGCTATGGACAGTATCGGGTACCAACCCTGACTGAGTACTATCATCAGAGGTAGAGGTATGACGACTGGACCCATGTCCCTGCTGGGACTGGCCAGAGCCACGTGCACGTGGTCTACTAGGATGGTCAATGGACAGGCCAGCCCCAGCATTGCTGGGGCTGGTACTGCCACTACGGGAGCGGCTGTGATCTGTGGGCCGTCCGCGATGACTGCCAGCTGTTGCTGGCATGCGTCTGCGTCGACGTCTCAATCGTCCCGCACTGCCCTGGCTCATGGAAGGCACATTGTGGAGGGCTTCTAATGTCTCCCCCCAACGTCTATCAATGACCTCGGTGTAATTCCGGATGGCACCGGCAAGGTCACGGATGCTGTCATTGATAGCGGTGTAATGGGCCCTCTGCGCCCGTAGTCCCTGTCTGGTGTACCGTTCCATACGTGCCTGTGCCTGCATTACAGCCCGGAACATACTGGAGGTTGTAAGGGAAATACGACCAGCGGTGCTCCCCCGAGAACCCCTGGACATCCGCCTATGTGGTACCCTTCCAGGAATCCGGCTATGGCTGCTGTGAGGGGATGCAAGTGCCATGGGTACCACACTCTCCTGGTCAATGCCAACTGTATGCTGTCCCTCGGCTAAGGCCATTGGTGATGAGGGCTGTATTGGCAGTATGAGTGTGCTCATAGATGGGGTTGAACGCTGTGTACTGTCGATTGGCGGACCAACGACAGACCCTGTCAAACCTTCCTGTGCCAGAATACGTGTCTCATCATCTCCACTATTTGTGGCAGTGACTTCAGGTTTCCTGCTGCTTTCAGCCACCCCAAACTCCGCACCTGTGGGAGGAAGACAGGAAACACACTTTACAATCTGTACATGATGTTAGCACACATGAACACTTGCACACATGCACACAAATACACTCCTCACTACAGCACATACACACACACACACACACACCAGCAATCCAACACATACTCAATAGTGGGTGAAGGTGGGTGACAGTATCACAAGGCAAACAGTCACCTCACACGTGTCAGCATGCAGAATATGTGTTGCTCAAGACCATGCAGTGCAAGTGTAGACGGCCCTATTTAATGACAGTATACATGGCTTTGATGCATGTGTGTAGTTCTGTGATTGGCTACACCCTGGAACACAATGTGTACATGGACACAACATTGCTGTGCAAGTATTATCAGCTCTGCAATGTCCTGTGCACCATCACTCACAGGTATACATACTATGGCTGCATGTGTTATCTGTGTGACACATAGATTGCCATGTCTGATTACAGTGTCTGTGTCCATAGCAGATAATAGTGGGCACAGGTGTAGCACATGCATGCTATGTACACACACTGGATGAGTGATGCATGTAGACGTGAAGGAATCCCAATGCTCGACATGGCCATTGTACAGTGGTTATGGTGAGTGTGGGACATATTGCAGATATGTCGGTGCCAGCCATGACATGGCATGCTACACGACTGCGACATTAAACGCCACACATACCCAATGTGTGTCATGTGACCTATACACCCAATAGCATTCCAGGACATATATGTGACACTTTGTACAGATGGCGACTGCTGTGCATATTGTGTATACTGGCATATGTAAGCACACACAACATGCTATGCATATTGTGTATAGGTGCATATGTTTGCACACACACAACATTGAGGTGCAAAGCAATAACTGCTATGTGTAGTTCTGTGGTCACTGTAACTGGATGGGGTGTAGTACCATGTGCCATCATCATCATGCATCTTGTGGTCACTCACGGCTACTAATGTGTGACAGACCACCACCTAGCATGCTGTACATGAACTGCAGTGCCGTGGCTATGTTCACAATTACACAGCCACATTGTACATGGGTGTGTGAGGTGCCCAATAGGGAGCATTGCCTAACATGACTATGTTATGTGTTGGAGTGTTGCACAGCCCCATGATAGACCTCTACCCCTGAGGTACATCATGTGTGTGTGTGGATGACATGTGGGATACTGAAGTGTCACCTTACAGTGGGTGTGTGGTAATGCCATATGTAGCATGTTTTTGTGTACTGCATATGATAAATGTGTTATGTTGTGGACAGCTGTAGCAACTATGCCTATCCAATGTGCAGTATGGTGTTGCCACAACTGTGTCTGATGCTCTGTGTATTGCATGTCATTGAGGCAGCTACTGACATTAATGAGCTGTGCAATGTCTTACAGCAAACATGCACGGCATGCATTATGGGTAGGTGTGTTGTGTGTACATGGCCTACGCCTCACCTATGGCATGCACATTTCATTACCAACATTGCAGTTATACCACACTCACCAGCATGGATAGTCTGCCCTGCTGTCACACCAGAGGGACCTACGAGAATGTGAGAGAGTTCGTCAGTGGCCACAACTGTGGCATTGCTACTGTGGGTATGCTAAACTACAGTAGAACAACAGTCAACAGTCACAGGTGTACAGATAATATTCCAAATATCAGTATTGCACAACACTAGGCAGCACCACTGCTAAACACACAGTACACATCTCACGTAGACATAATCTAACAATACAGTTAACTGTAGTCTACAGATAGGGCATGTTACCTGCTCGCTCCATGTGAACATGCAGGGTGGCTCCGGCCTCCATGACAACACATGTCAGTGGGAGTTGCTGCTGTTGTCCAGGAGCCACCATGCTTAGGAGCAGCTCCTCCACTCTGGTGAGGGGGGGATGAGTGGCCACCCCACCACCTGTGGCAAGCTGTTGTCTTTGGATATCAGACGCACGCCACCGGACATGTCTAATTAAATCACTGCAGTGATGGCGTACCTGCTCATATGTCCAGTTATGCATGCCTATGACATTTACCCAACGAACAAGATCCTGCCACAGTGCAGTCCGCTCCTGCTGGTGCTGGCTGCTTCTGGAAAACAGCATTGTGTAGTGCTGCACCAGGCTTTGCTGAATCTCCTCTTCCTCCGCTGCTGTGTAAGACTGGTTACGTTGGTGGGCCATCTGGCTGAAAGAGATATGAACAATATGTGTGAGCGAGTCCTGTGGCACACTGTACACCTTTAACCACAGATATCACTTTACTGACATATATACCATCCATTTGTCTGTCAGGGGATACACATGTTCAATACCACTTATTGGTTCTCAGGCCACAACTGACTAACAGTGCCTGGCACACACTATATATCAAACCACTATACAACAGTACCCGGCACACTGTTTGTGACACAATGCACAGCCTCGCCACAGAGGTATGTATCACGCCAATGCATGAACAGAGATGTCATCCATTGCAATGAATGTAAAGTACAGTTACAGTAGTACCATTCAACCACCTTAGTCGTTGATGCCATAGCCCTGCCTAACATATGTGCACAGTTGTTACTATAGGTGGCATACTGCTGTAACAGAGTATATATGTTGCTAGATACACACGTATACCCTGTAACACATATACGATTGCGGCCATGGTACAGGCATAATTACACACACATCAGACAAACATGCAACACACCACTGTATGCCAACACAGATGAGCTTCACCTGTGTACCATACAGTACTGTGTGCCACTACTTACAAACCCTTATCCCTGAGTTATGTCTTCTGTGCAGACTACACGAAACACACAAGACAGTATTTCCAAGCAATGTGAACACACACCATACTGTGCTGTTTAGGCCTACAGCTTCAGGTAGTACTACAGTTCATATGGGAGTTGGATTCACCAGCAGTACCACTCAGTAAGCATACATGTATTGCTTTAGCCTAAAATGAGACACCACAGTCGTCAACAAGGAACTACGTCACATCGTATGCCATACTACTATGTCTGCCTAACAGTACAATACACACCTTTTGCTGGCCTCACAGCTAGGATAGACGCTACCATGTCAGATACAACTTCACACTAACCTATCACACCTTTATAGACCTTGCACATATTCAGCGTTACACTTATTCAACCTCACATAGGTATTGCATTGAGTACATGTGTGAGTGCATAGTGTCATAGGTAGGTAATATGCTATTGGCCCTAGGGCCTACAGCAGCCTAGCCACATGCTACCCTGGCCTTTGACACACATGTACTTTGATTTCACTTGCCCCTGTCAACCAGAACCACAGAGGGGATTCCTGGGGTGTATTACCAATCTCCCAAACAATCATCAGGGGTATTTATGACAACTGCTAATGAGGAGCCTTGTTTGCTATTGCTAGGTGGTCTATTCCAGTGTATGGCATATCTCTGAGATAGGAACCTATCCCTCCAGCATGTGCTGTTTAGTGAGCTGACGAGGTTTAGGGCCCTAGAGCGTGTATCCCGGAGGGATTGTGATATGTTGCCATGGTGGTTGTCACCCAGCTATGGGTCTGACATACCTCTGTATGTCCGGCAGAGGTCACCTCTGTGTGGCCGGTATGCAATACAGTCTAGATGTGGTTTTGTGAGTCAAGTCTGCATAGGGCATCTGTTTGCAGCCAGTATTACCCTTTGTGAGGTATGTCTGTGGCCTTTCCACCTGCTGTAGTTGTCATGTGAGGTACATACCACACAGGGCATTGTGATGAGTAGAGGGGAACACTGACCTATATTTCCCTAGATGACACACCTGTTGTCATGACACATACCACACAGACAGATTACAGGTCTAGTGTGGCACTGTCTTTATCAAAGAGGAGGCTACTGTCCACCTGTGTCCCATGTTCCCTTATCACACCCTCAGTGTTAGGTAGATCTCTACCTATGTGGTAGTTAATGGGTACAGTGTTTTGGAAAGGTGGAATGGCACTGCAGCATCGACACTTGTCTACAGTCCATGCCTTGGTCACCACACACCTGTTGCAGTACATATGACCCCATGTCTCTCTCTCTCTCTGTATGTATGTATGTATATATATATATATATATATATATATATATATATATATATATATATATATATATATATATATATACATATCTATACACATACATGTACACATCCATTGCTGTACACATAGATGTACATATAGGCACATGTACAGTTCACCTTTCATGGTGGGGATATCACTTATGCGACAGTTGTGGGATGTACAGTTCTGTGATTATATTGCACAGTGTTGTGCAGAATGCATTTTGGTGTCCTCAGCCCATGTAGCTTTAGCAGGACTCACTGGCTGTAACACAGCAGATCTGACAAATCAGTCCCACAGCGTTTAACCACCACATGACATATATCAGCACTACATGCTGTTTTCTATGCCACACACTACGACCCACATAGATATATGCACATAATAACCTTCAACGACAGATATCTGTCCACCCTTCACTAACAGTTGCAGTATGTCCCTTGCCCTATGCACATGTGCAGATACAGATAGATACGTACTGCTGCCACACATGGATGATTTGCAGTGTGTAGAGTACTCTTCAGGAACATCTACTACATGCAAGCACATATATATGAGTTACATACCTTACCTTTGTATTTCCCTACTCCGTCTGTTACAGTTTTGTTGTTTTTTTTTTTGGTTTGTTTTGGGTTTTCTCCCTCTGTTTCTGTTTCTGTCTCTGTTGTCTGTGACTCTGTCTCTCTCTTGCTCTCGCTCTCTATCTCCCTGTACCTTCAATGATATTATTGCATGTGTAGACAGCAGGTACAGCCTGCTTTTCTAGGTATCTGCACATGTGCATGTGACAGCCTCTGCACCAATTGCTGCCCACCATTCAGTAATTGCATGCAACCTGCTGTGTGGTGATTGCAGTACTCACTGTGATTGCAGCCCACTGCTATAAAATGCTAGGTTAGGTAGGCATAGCCCTTTCAGTTTACCAAGGTGGGGCCCATGCTTGTTTGCTCTGGACACCGTTGTGTCAGTCAGAAGGTTGGTATATGTCTCTTATCTGAAGCTAGGATTGTAGCCAGTGATATGCATGTTGTACTCAAACCTGAATGTTGCTGCTTTCAGTACACACTTCTCAGTGTAGACATGTACTCACCCCTCCAAATGCTAACACAGGATACATGGGAGTATGTACTTTCTTTCTGAATTAGACAATTAACTGCCATACAAATGTGGTTATTGCACTGTATTCCTGCGGCACATGCAGTGTTTGTGAACTGCTATACTGTAATTATTACGTTACTCACTTCTGAACAGTTTGTGGTTTGTTTGTGTTGACATTAGCACAGGCTGCTCAAGACAACTGGACATATTTCAGTACCGAGTATGCCTACCTATTTTTGCCTGAATACACAGGTGTGTTGTACCTTTGGGTAGGGGTGCAGAACTGCAAAGAGCATTTTTTATTATCATGAAGTTTATCTTGCTGAACATACAGGGTTGCTGTGTACCTGTTAGTCTATCAAGGCAAGTAGTCTGCGTAGCTCCCACCTGTGGACATATCCAGATGGTAGCTAGAGGTTAGCCTATTATACTTTGTGCACCACACCAGTCTTTTCAGCACTGGCACATTGGCATTGTCACAGTTGGTTGCTAGCAGTACATGGCTACATCCTGTGATATTTCTATGTTGTACTCCTACATAAGGGTATGCTTGTGGAACTCCTTCCAAAGCTATTTGCAGAGTGTGTAACAGCAGTAATGCTGATATGCCTGTGTGTTTCTGCCTCTGCCAGGCCTCAGATACTCTCTGGTATATATTTGAACGGCCTCAGTGAAAGGTACATATAAGTGAGATACACCTGCAATATATTGCAGACATATTGCAGTTGAGACTTTCTTGGGAATCAGAGCATATGTATAACTACACCTTTTCTGACGTGCAAGCAGTGTCTACTCTCACCTATTGACATTATTCATTACGTGTGATTCCACACTTCTCTGCCTAAAGTTAGTACTTTTCAGAGTGATTCAGTGGGGCACAGCTAACATTTGTTTACAAATCAGGGACATCCCTGTAAAGCAGTCACAGTTGGGGAGTCTGGCCTCTGCCCTATTCAACTTTGCCAGTGTTTATCCTGGTCTGGTACTGTGTGGTGTTTGTAAGGTGCTACTGTAACATTATTCCCTGCTAGGATGGCTGGTTCTCTTTTCACAGTCATGTCATGCAATTCCACAACAACTGCTGGTAAAGACCCACAGAACAGGATTTGTGTTATGCCATTCCTAATTTCCATTTACATTCCCTCACTGTAATGCATGATATATTTATTTCAGCACCAAGTTATTTGTATATCTGCTGTGGCTTAGTGGTAATTCATGCAGTCTATTGTGTCAATGGTCTGGGGTTCGAGACTGGCAGAAGTTTTTTTTTTTTTTGCTGCTGCTGCTGAGCAGAGCAAGGGCCCTGACAGAGTGACTAAGGCACTTTTAAGCAGTTGTAAGCGGATTTGCACGACGCTTAGCGATGCTTAGCTAAGCGCACACATGCGCACACTTGCTTAAACCCGCTTACTACTGCTTAAAAGTGCTTACTCCCGCTAACCCCCGCGCTAATTTCTTTGAAAGAAAAGACAATGGGGAGATAGGAAAGTGGTGAAAAAGGGGGCACAAAGAGGGACAGACAAGTAGGTAAACAAGCTTGGGATGTGCAGGACGGGTGTAGGGAAGGTCCATAGCTGCCCATTTCTTTACCAGCAACAGCTGTGCATATGCAATAAATTTGGAGTGAAATTTGAAACCTTCCACCCCTGGGAGAGGGGTGAGGACAACAAAGTATGTTGTACTGCCAGTTATAATCATCAGTTTACATGTCCATTGGGCATGTGTGCGAAATGGGCAGCTATGTATGCGGCGTAATTTTTTTGTGGGTACAGATTGCCCCTTTTTTTTTTTCAGGTGAGAGTGGAAAGTGAGGTAGAGGAAGTAGGTATGTTCGGGGAGGTAGGTTGGGGAGGAAGACAAGACAGACAAGATGCATACAGGGGCGGTGTATGACACATGGGGTGGGTGAACACAATTGACTGGGACGGATGTTTGGAAATCGCAAGCCCATGAGCCCACAGATGGTAACAGTGGAACTGAGATCCTCACCCATGGGCAGTCACCACTGCACCTTCACAGCCCCGAGGGTGGCTGTGCTGGGGGCTGCATAGGACAGGCAGGCTCACCTGTGAGACGTGCCACTCTCACCTCGAGCTGGCGTAGGGGATCGACTGAACGCTGGATTTCCCTACGCACCACAGCCCGGACCCTTCGAAGGGTGCAGGTGGCCCTTCTCCGCCCACGCTTGCACGGGGGGGGGCGAGCCCCATCCCCTGCAGCGCTTCCACCCAAAGGTGGCACAGGACCAACGGAGGAGGGGAGCCCGGGCTGGGCACCGGGCCTGCTGGTGCCAGGTGCACTCGCCAGCTGAGGAGGGACAGGTGGGTCCGCTGGGACCGGCCTTTCCATACGTTCTGTGATTAGGTGTGTTTAATTACAACATAAACAACAGCATTCCAGATTAGTTGTAACAGCATGCAGTAATATTCCCATTAACCCAACACACCAAGGTTCCAACAGTTGAGCAGCAAGCATAACACATGCATATATTGAACGACAGTGGAAATTCCAACAGCATGCAGGGATGTTTGGTAGCAACAGGCCACCATGATTGTGGTGTTTGAACAGGGCACATGCATCAACGTGAATGCAAATATTTATAGAACTGTAGGACATATGTCCCAACAAATATTTAAGATTACACATACCCATTGAGGTGTGGAATTGCATGGTTTATGCACATACAGTAGGGTGTAGAAAAAACCTCAATTAACATCTTATAATTACTTTTAGTCTACACTACATTCCTAGTGACTGCAAGTGTATATCCCCTACATGTATTATTACACTTGCCACCATGCATTCGGTTGTGTAATGGGTTTGGCTAGTTCAATATATACCTGACTTATATCTGACATGCTAACTGTCCAAGATGCAGATGTTACTGCTACATATTTCTTGATTGCATTTATATTTCTTTATCTACATATCTGGATGTTTTCACATGACATTTTCACTTCAATTTGTACAGAACCCTGCATTTCTTGAAGCACACTCACATTTCTGGGGAACAAATTAACATGCTACTCGTGTGCCAGATTTACTAATGCATGCCAGCCAGTAACTGACTGTTGAGGACTGTATATATGCTTCACGGCTACTAGCACTTCCATCACCCACTTTAGATGGGACTGCACAACTCTGGGTTGCCAGCCCTTTTTAAAACAGTACTATTTGTATAATGCAAGGGTACAACAACATTTCAAACTAAGTGACACAGACACACTCTGGGTTTTAGACCTTTATTAATGACATTACACACTTTTCCACAGGCTCACTCCTTTATTTGTTATAACAGTGCATATGGAAGACATATTCAAGACATATTATACCTTTATTAATAGGTTAGAACACTCTTTTTCAGGCTCACTCACTTATTTTATATGACAGTACCTGCAGAGATATTATTCCGGACATATTTTACCTTTCTTAATGGGTTACTACACTCTTTTTCTGGCTCTCTGACTTTTTTATCTGACAGTACATGCAGAGGACTTGTTCAGGCCATTTTATGGCTGTATTATTGGACTACAACACAATTTATTTCATGCTCTCACCCCTATTTTATATAACTATACATGCAGAATAATCACTAACCTGCCTGGTGGCGCAGCCTTAGCAGCCTATCTGCATAGGCTTGCTGATTCGCAGCACGGTCACCTGCAGCTGTAAAGTAAATGAAGGGATATTGAGACATACCTATCCGTTATACAGAATCAATTATCAATTCTTACATACTGCATTCCATGGCTACCTACTCAGTTGTGGGGCATCTTGCATCCCACGGGCCTCCTGTATCCATTGGTTCAGGCGGTCCTGCTTCCGTCTCTTCAGGTGTGCATGGTGGTGACGGACCTGCTCACCAGTCTGAGGAACGCCTATGACACTGGTGAGGTCATGAGCTAACCGGTTCCAAGCCTCTGCCTTGTACTCCGTCCCTTGGAACTGGCCCTGCAGGAGTCTTGACTCATGGTGGTGGACAAGGAGCCAAACCATGTATTTCGACTCCTCGATGCCCCAACGTTGCGCTCGGAAGCGTGTACCCTCTCCAGCACCAGCCATTCTAACTGCAGATGTGAGCTACAATCAGTTATGGCGAGTATTCCCGCCTATGGGGTTTAAATATGCTGCATTTCATGCACTTTTTTGTGATTGGCTGTTTTTGAAAATTCTCGGCTGACTGCAGACCTGCTTAGTAATGGTTAATCTACCATTTCTAAGTATATGTTTGTTAACAGTGGCTTTTTCTCCTAAGCTGTCATGGCTTAGTGGTTCTGTACTTTATGATGCACAGAGTCCTGGGTTCGAACCTTGTCATTCATTTTATTTTAATACTGTAGAGACAGGCTAGGGGGTGTGGCTGCGTTTAAGCAACTTTGCTCTACGTTGCTCCACGGTGCCCTGGTTGGCGCAGCGCACACGTCCGCGCAAACACATTGCGCTAGTTAAAGCGCTATTAAACTATGGGCACCTCTATTGCGCTAAACTTTGGGCAACTCTATTGCGCTGGGTAAAGCGCTCTTAAACTTTGGGCAACTCTATTGCGCTGGGTAAAGCGCTCTTAAACTTTGGGCAACTCTATTGCGCTGGGTAAAGCGCTATTAAACTATGGGCAACTCTGTTGCGCTGGGTAAAGTGCTGCTTAACTGCGGGCAATTATATATCAGGATCCTTTAAAAATATATATTTTGTTCACTGATACATTGGCCATTTCACTGCTTTTTACTAATATTTTAATCATATATGTCAGGTATTATTTCATATACTGATTTAAAACATAAATAAGAAGGGGAGTGGTGGGACTCGAACCGTGAATGCCTCCTCTTTGTGCGAACGCTCTACCATTACACTATTGCTATTTGGTGTGATTTGCATATACATTCTTTCTTATGCTCTTCCATGTCTGAATTGCTAACTGCAGCTAAGCAATGGGCACACCCCCGCAAATACGGGCAGCTATTTCGGGAATTTAAAAAAAATAAAATTAATGTTTTACTTTTTATAACTGTGATGGGGGTTTACAATGTCAGGGAGTGTGGTGTTGGGTGCAAGGACATTTGAGCGGACTCGCTCTTGTGTGTTTTCATTTTACTTTACAAACCCTTGCAGGGGCGTGGACATTTAGACTGCTCGGCAGTCGGACATGCCCCCTGCTTTCCTACACGGTCCGTGTAAGACTTACGGTTGAGTCAGCATGCCCTCATGAATATTCATGGCACGCTGACGTCATACCGTTCAACTGCAGCCTCCGAGTAAGACTTAAGTCTTACACGGAGGATTCATGAATCCGGGGACAGATGATTAATCTGCCTGTGTTCTTTCCAAATTTCCAGAACAAGGATGAATATAAGCTGCATTTGCTAGATGTTCATAGACAGCTTCATTTTTATTTACACAGGACTAAACAATTTCATAAGTCTGACCAGTTATTTGTGTCCTTTTCCAGACCCTTTTTGGGCAAGGCCATTTCCAGGGTCTCCTTAACTAGATGGATTACACAGTATATACTGCAGGTCTGTAAGGATAAAGGTCTGTCCCCACCTGGTCCTATTAAAGCTCATTCTACCAGATCTATGGCAACTTCTGCTGCCTTTTGGTCTAGGGTTTCTCTGGATGATATCTGTGCAGCAGCGACCTGGGCAAGGTCACGTACATTTATTTTTCATAAGTTGGATCTGATCTAGAGGGAGAGTATCCTTTGGCTCTGCGGTGCTCAGGAATATCCTTCCATGAGGGCCTCCCAGAAGTTTTAGTAGCTGGGGACACTGTCCCATAGGTTGCAGATAAATTAAGTTAACTACTTCAGATAAAGAAGTTATGGACTCACTATAACATTCCATCTGAGTAGTTATACTTTATTTTCTGCAACCATCCCGCCCTCCTTCCCCTGAACCTGTTCTAGGTTACTGTTGTTATTGAGTTGCCAATAGTTTGAATAGTGGCAAACTCAATCTGAGGGAAGGTTGGAGATGTGAGGGATTATGGGTAAGGGGAGGAGCTTGGAGCAGATGCTTGAAAAATGTTGCTGGCTCGGATCCGATATGGATCCGAATACCCACAGGTTGCATAAAATTAAGTATAACTACTCAGATGGACCGTTATGGTGAGTACATAACTTCTTTTTTTATTAAATGAGTTGTCCTTGGTGATTGGATGAAATGGGTAATGCGATTGTCTGGCTAGGAATGTAGGTTTAGTGGGGGTGGGTGGTAATTGGGTGTAGAGTAGGTGAACGGAGCAGAGTAGACCCTGGTTGTGGCATGAGAAAAAGTTTAAAAATAACAGTCAGAGAGTGGCAGAACACTTAAGTAAGTTAGTTCATTGTTTCTAACCCCAGGATCGTACCAGATCAGTGCTTAATAATAGTCAGCAATGTCTTATTATTTGATGAACTGTAGATTTTTTATTACTTCGCTACTGAAGTATCAGCAAGAAGAAGTTAAACCCAGCTATGACTGATAGCACTGACTAAGTAATGGTGGGGGGGGAGTGTCCATGGGGACAGGAAGAAATACACAGCTGTTGGCCCTAGCATAAGAGTGTTGCTAAAGAGTGTTTGGCTGTATAATTAAAGGTGTACAATAGTAGAGTTAACACCTACATTGTTATTTAGTAGATACAGCTGTTTTTACTTCCAGGAATGTCTTGACTTCCAAGAATGTTGGCAGTGAGTTCTGCGATTTTTACTTAGTGTCCACGCTGAAAGGAGGGGAAAATAGAGAATTATGCTAAGAGCAGACTTTTTGAATGAGAGTTCTCTTTGAAAGCATGTAAAGAAAGTGGGCAAGAAGTTAGCACTCGTGAGTATGTTGTCCTTTGGATGAGAAGTTAACCGAGATCTCATCTGCTTGAGTTGGTGGTAGCTCAGGTGGCTGTAAAAGATGTCACTACACATATGGAAAACAGGAGGGGTCCTTTATTAAATTTCATAATATACATTTATACAATTTATGCAGATTATTTACAATTTACAACTGTTTGACACATTTTCCTCTTTTTTCCTTTTGATTTCCCCCACTCTTTTTTCCACAGCCAAAATTGTATTTTTTTTTCAAAATTTCTGACAATAGCCACTTTCCATTAAATCTTAATTCAATCATTTTCATTCCAAATAATCCATATTAATCAAAATAACTTTGTCTAATTTATCCACATCATTCTGTTTCTCATTTTTATAGTACCCATATTCTATCATGTCCATATTTATATTTTTTACACAGTTCAATCCCTTTATGTATTTCTTTTCACATATTTTTCCATAGTTGATTTACTCTTTCATATTTGAAAAAAAAAAACATGCTCAGTTGTTTCTATTTCCTCACAGTAAATACAAATTATTTCTCCTGTCGTCTTATATGGCACATTTACCTTTACTGGAAGCTTATTTATGGATAATCTCAACAGAAAATCTGTACATTCAAAATAATCCTTCACATATGTTTATTCCTGCTTTTATAACTTTTATTTTTCTTTTTTTTTCAAATGTTTCCATGAAGAAATATAAAATGTATTCATTATATTTTCATACTATTTCTTCCTATTTTTCTGTATTACTTGTATCAATCTTTATAACAATGTTTTCTCTTAATATATTTTCATTTCCGTACTTGTAATTCCTTTATTTCTTTTTAAGTGTTTAAGTTTTTCCCAAATATCTTTATACTTTTCTTCTGTTATGTTTGCTATTAATTTTTTCTCTCTTTCCTTTATCTATGTCAATACTTTACCCAAATTCAGTGATGCTGCATGCACAATTGGATTTATTAATCCCAATCCTGCTTCTTTTTTCATAACATACAGAGCTCCTCTTTTAATTGGATTTAATCTCGATCCCCATATAACTGCAAACAACACAGACTGTAATTATTTCTCAAATTCAACTATCATAAACACACTTGCTAGATGTGCTATCTTAACCTAATATCACTGATTTAAGTAAATATGATTTTATTATACGCACGTTTGAATGTTCTCCAGAACATACAAATGTTTTGTTTTATGTATCATATTCTTCCACTGTATCAGTCTCTGTTGTTCATTACCAAATTTTATTCCCAAAATTTCTATTTCTTCTTGAATGCCCTCTCTTTTGCCTGAAAGTCCCAGTCCTTTATTTTTCCTCATTAATACTCAGCCTAATACCCTTAATTCTTTACTAAGTGTCTTAATAGCTATTTTCATCCGGTCTTCATTTTTATAATTAATACTAAATCATCTGCAAAAGAAAACATTACTGCATCTGAATCCCCTCTGTTGTGCAGTATTTAGCTTCCTTCAGTGTTAAATTTATTTCATTAACAATCACATTCATGATTAATGCAAATGAGATACTACTTGGTAGACATTTACTTGTATTATGTTCTTTTAAAATATACCATAATACTTCATGTTGTATCTTATCAAATGCTTTGCTGACATCCCCTATTAAAATTTTGGATTCTGCTTTTCTGTCTAATACATCATCTACTATTTCTCTTATAATAATTAAAAGTTCTTGACTCCCTTTCCCTTGTATTCCAAAAACTGTGTCATTCAATAACATATTGACTGTATTTTCTATTATATTTTCTATTAATTTCATAAATATCTTATACTTGTTCAACACTATCAGTCTCCATTTTTTGTCTTTTCTGTCTCCTTTTTTCCATATGAACTTCATTGTACCCATACATATTATTTCATCTTCTACTCCTTTCTATAACCATTCATTGAATACCTCCAAAAAACATTTTTTGCCATTCTTGCTTATATTTCTATACTTCAAATATGCACTTACTTCTAAACCTTTGGCTGCTTCCAGATTAGCTGTCTTTAAAACTTTATTTACATCATTGAAATCTTTTTTTCTATCACCTCATTCTCTTCATTTAAATTTTTAAGTTCCATTTATGTCTCCCTATTATTTCATATTTGAAAAATGTTTTCATAAAATTTTTCACAGATAATGGAAGTAAGTGCTGTAGAAAAGGCATAAACTGTAAAAATACAGCACAGACAGCTCAACGAATTACAGCACACTAGTTTATTCAGAGAGAGCACTCCACAAAGTAAAACATAAATGCTTATATCCACAAGTACATTTTTGTCTATACAGACTTCCTCAGATGCATAGATGAATGTATCTCACAAGCAGCAGTTTAAGTACTTCTAAATAAATGATGCCCCTCCAATCACAGTGCAACTAATTAAAATATATTGTGACAGAATAAAATGTATCGCATAAAAATCATGTAAGGAGCCTTACAGAAGAAGATGTGGAGAGGTTAATGAGAAGGATTCTGTCAGTGCAGAGCATGTCAAGTGTTCATTCAGCTCTTACCCATTTGGGTCAGGAGGTCCATCCTTCCAAAGCAGATAACCAGGCAAAAGGAAGGGCACCATGCTAGGGATCGACACCTTTATTTCACCACCAAGGAAATTCGATTGATAACAATATTTCCGCTACATACACAATTAAAAAAAAGTGTTTTCGTCTAGGAAACGCCTATGGCTTCATCAGATGCAAAGCTAAAATTAGGAACACTCCTTTTATACATTCGTAATCAATTAAACTTAATTGAAATAATAGGTTCTTAAGGAAACATGTTCATAAAATGTCTCAAAAATATAAAACCAAGTATGTATGAATACAAGCTCAGAGATTTGACTCAAATAATACCTCATTAAAAAAAGTAAATATATGTAAATATATTCTTAATAAAAATATTTAAAAAGATATATTTTTAAAAGTTATATATATGCACTTGTATACCTCACATTTTATAAATTTTAAAGTTTTAAAGCTAAGCAGCTCCAAGCTTCAGAAGAGGCAGTAAGGAAATATTGTCATTTAGTCCATGGGGGTTATTGGCCTCAAGCACAACTTGCCAAAAAGTTTCCCTCAATTTTAGTCTTGTTTTCCAGGGACACCCCCCCCCCAACATCCTTAGGCACTGTTTCTATAACATGAAAAGAGAAACTAGCATAAATGCAGTCTAAGGTCTGTCTGTATAATGCATTACTGTTGATCTTTTTCTTGACATCGTTGAGATGTTCATAAATTCTACGTTTAAACTGCCTTTCTGTTTTTCCAGTAAAAGTCTCACACGCTCCACATAGCACTAAATATACTAACCCTTGAGAGTTACAATTGGCATAATTTTTAGAAGTTAACAAGTACTGCCTTGCTGTAATGTACATTTCTTCTCCTTGTTTAATGTAGGCACATTGGGAACAAGCCCCACATTTATATGTGCCCATTTTTCTATGTGAAAATACACTAATGTTGCTGGCATACTCTAACCGTTTTTTTAATATTTTGTCCTTTCCTAAATACCACCTTTACAGATTTGTTTTTCAGATTGTTTAAATCCATTATTTCAATACATTTTGGCAATTTACTCTCTATAATGTTTTTAATGTGATATGCATTTCCACTGAAGTTGATAATGAAAGCCCTACTATATTCAGTCAGTGTCCCCGTTTGATGTTTGGGAAAATGTTTCCAGTGCTCAGAATAGGGGCAAATCTGTCTTTACGCCCTTGTGAAACCTCGCCAATAGTAGTAGAAATAAGCTCAATGGGGGTAACCCCTTTCCAGGAACATTTGTTCTAACTTATGATATTCTTCTGAAAAATCTTTGGCACGAATAAATTGTCCTTTGACAATTCCTTTCTTCTGAATATAGGGTTGTGCACTGGATAAACTAATGAATGCCTTGGAAAATGTGGGCTTTCTATAAATAGTAGACTTGAAACTTTGGTGCAATTTGAAACATCTAAATAATCCAATCTTTCAGAACATACAGTATATGTAAATTGTAAAAAGGTGGTTTGTGTAAGTTATTGTATGAATTCATCCAGCAACTCAGTATTACTAACCCAGAAGATACAAATATCATCCAGGTATCGCGTATAAAATGTCCAAGAAGTGCAAAAAGGACTAGTTTGTACAAATTTACTTTCCCACACTGACAATATAATGTTAGTGTAGGTGGGAGCACAACTAGCCCCCATGGCCACTCCCTGTACCTGTCGAAAAAATTCTCCTTCGAAAAAGAAAAAATTGTTCTGAAGGACAAGTTTTGCCAATTAAAGGCAAAGGTAAATGTCATTCTCTGTTACTCCTGTCCTGGACCTAAGTGCCTCTTCAAGCCAGTCTAACCCTATGTCATGAGGGATGACCGAAAACAGGTCCACCACGTCAATTGTGACAAATCTCAAGTTTTGAAGAGGTATTCAGGTTTTATACTAGCCAAAAAATCCCAAGAATCCTTAGTAATACGAGTTTCGCCACCCCACAAATTTATTTAATTTCAAGTCCAAATATTTAGGTAATGGTACAATTTTGGAGCCTTCAGAAGCAGCCATAGGTCTTGGGGTCGTTTATGTCCTTGTGGACTTTTGGTATTCCAAAAATGGAAGGTACCCTTGGTGTTGTGTTCTCCAGATATTTATAGGTATCAAAATCTATAAACCCTTGGTAAAGAGGTCTTTCAAGGCAAAATCTCTTTTCTTGTAGGAGATGTTAATCTCGTTGATGGAAGCCTTACTGTACCTATTTTCATTCTGTAAAGTGGAGAACCCCTTGGCTTCATAAATAATTTTGTCCATAAGAACAATGCCTCCTCCTTTGTCAGGCGCCATTACCCTAATATGTGTGTTGACACACAATTCTGTAAGTAATTTGTTCTCATTTTTACTTAAGTTATACTTGACCATGGAATTTTTGAAGTAAGTTCTGAATTTGTTCTCCAAAATGTTTTCCAAATTCCTCAACTGTGGGTGTAGTCGGTGCTTACACGTACTAGCTTTTCTAGGAGCCGTAGAACTAGTTGCTGATGTATTACCCCCAAATAAATGTTCTAAGTTAAGTTTCCTAATAAACATTTTTAAGTCCAGAATAGTCTGTGCCAAGCTGCTTTTTTTAGCAAGAATAAACTTGAATCCTTTAATAAACAAGCTAAAAAAGTCTTGGGTAACTTCTACACAACTATAATTGTAAATACGGAACCCCTGCCAACTGAAAACATTAGGGTGATCAGTATGAAAGCTGAGGGACTGAATATCACTTTCTAATGTCGATTGCCTCTGTATCCCTCTCCCTTCTGATTTTAGGCTGCCCTGTAAAAATGGTTATTATTGTTATTTCTATTTTGCAGTCTTTCTGATCTATGTGGTGATGTGTGTTCAGTACCATTGTCAGCATTATCAGGTATAACATAACCTTCCTGCTATTGACCATCATCAGCTTGTTGGTACGTGTGTGGCTCATTAAAAAAATTGCTGCCCTCTTCCCTAGAATATGGTGTGTTGTAATTTTTGGGTAATGAGTAATGCTTACCCTCCCTATACTGTTTAATATCTGTCTAATTTTTTATATTTTCTGTTTAATACATCACATTTCTTATCAATGTTGGTCTTCAAAATATTTCCTTCTCTCTGCCTCTAACTGAAACAATACGTCATTGGTTTACACATGCATTAAAAACATCTATTTGCTGTTGAAGTACAACCATTTCACGTTTATTTTGTATGATAGCTTTTAAAATGTCTAGCCCACACCTGTCAAAAATATTAAGCAATTCTTTGTGGAATTCAGAACTGGGCTTGACAGTATTAGGAAATTTAAAGACCCGGAGGCCTCTTGGAACAATTGCTAGTTTAAGCATTTATTTAAATATGCTTTGTCTATAGATAGTCTTGTACCTCATAAGGGTATCCAGCAGTTTATTAAAACTCTCCCTGTAAGTGTCCGTAGTTGGAATAGTAGTTAGATGGTCCCGGTCTGTTTTGAAAATCCAGTATTTCTTGTAAGCAAGTAGTAAAATCAACTCGTTCTTCAGAATTGTGTTCAGAACCTACTTCCTGGTGAATGTCGGGACCTTGCTATGAACTTAATGCCATCGGTGTATTATTCCAGGATGACCCATGTAAAACAGACTGATTCAGACGAGAATCAGTATAGACATTCAATCCGCCGTTATTCTGACGTTGCTGTTCGCCCGGGCGTGATAAAGCTTCTCAGGCACAGTAGCGTTAGACAACAATACAGTCAATCCTTGGCCGATAGGGGTCAATAAATCCACAAGCTGGGTTAATTGTCCGACAAGTTTTCATATTTCACCCACTTCAGAACCTCGAGATCCTGTAGTGCGCATTGTGGGTGTATCATTCCCCTCTGAGGACTCCATGTAAGCCAATCAAACCAAAAAAGGAAAAGTCCAGTAATAAAAACAGATAACCAGACAAAAGGAAGGGCACCATGCTAGAGATCGACACCTTTATTTCACCACCAAGGAAACTTTATCGTTAACAATATTAACGCTACATACACAATAAAAAAAGCGTTTTCATCTACAAAACACTATGACTTCATCAGATACAAAGCTAAAATTAGGAGCACTGCTTTTATACATTCTTAATCAATTAAACTTAATTGAAATAATAGGTTCTTAAAGAAACATGTTCATAAATGTCTCAAAAATATAAAAACATGTATGTATGAATACAGGCCCAGAGATTTGACTCAAATAATACCGCAATAAAAATGTAAATATATGTATATATATTCTTAATAAAAATATTTAAAAAGATTTAAAAAAAAAATATATATGCATGTGTATACCTAGAACAGGCAGTAAGGAAATATTGTCATTTAGTCCAGGGGGTTTATTGGCCTCAAGCACAACTTGCCAGAAAGTTTCCCTGTATTCTAGTCTTGTTTCCCAGGCACCCCCCTGACATCCTTAGACACTGTTTCTATAACATGAAAAGAAAAACTTAGCATGAACGCAGTCTAAGGTGTGTCTGTATAATGCATTACTGTTGATCTTTTTCTTGACATCTTTGAGATGTTCATAAATTCTACGTTTAAACTGCCTTTCTATTTTTCCAGTATATAAACTCTCACAAGCTCCACATAGCACTAAATATACTAACCCTTGAGAGTTACAATTGGTATACACGTGCATATGTATTATTTTTTTTTTTATTTTTAATTTTTTATTAAGAATATATATACATATATTTATATTTTTTTATTGAATTATTTGAGTCAAATCTCTGAGCTTGTATTCATACATACTTGTTTTTATATTTTTGAGACATTTTTATGAACATGTTTCTTTAAGAACCTGTTATTTCAATTAAGTGTAATTGATTAAGAATGTATAAAAGGATTGTTCCTAATTTTAGCTTTGTATCTGATGAAGTCATAGGTGTTTCCTAGACGAAAACGCTTTTTTTATTGTGTATGTAGCGTTAATTTTATCAATCGAGTTTCCTTGGTGGTGAAATAAAGGTGTTGATTCCTAGCGTGGTGCCCTTCCTTTTGTCCAGTTATCTGCTTTGGTTTTCTGTTTTTGTTACTGGACTGCTCCTTTTTTGGGTTGATTGAGATCCATCCTTCCACTTCTCCCCCTGTGCAAGTTCCTTCTCCGACTCCATACTCTGTCTTGAAGATACCTGATCCAAGTTGTCTGGGCCCATCTGCATCAGATCTGAGAATATCTTTATCCTCGGATCTGAATCTTGTTCTGAGCTCTTCAGTTGCTTTGGATCCAGAGAGCTCTTGGAGCTGAAGCTGCTCTGTTAGGTCCAGGGAGTCACAGTCGACTCCAAATTTCTCAGAGCCATCTCTGCACCTCGGGGCCTCAGCACAGGTTAGTTGAGCTCTGACTTCAGCCTTGGGGGTGTTCTCCTCGGAACAGGGAGGCACTTCTGTCCAGAGGCTTGCCCTTACGGATCCCAGGTCCTGTTCCTCTCTGGTGGGTTCTGCCTTTGAGGTCGTGGAGAGAGCCTTGTCAGCATCCTCAACAAAGATGGTTCCTTTCCCTTCGGATCCTCAGTCTAGACTTGCCATCTATTCATTTAGAGTCTCATCTACCTTTTCCACAGCTACAGCCAATACCAAAACCCCAGGCTTGCTAGCAAGGTCTTTCCACGTCTTCTTATACCTCCCCGGAGCATACTACTGAGGAGGTCCCTAAGAAGACAACATGCAAGAGGAAGCACTTAGACTCTTCCCTAGGAGTCAAGTCACAGAAAATGCAGACTTTAATGTAGGTGAATGGTCCCCACGGTCACCTCCTGAAGATGTCCAGTTTGGAGACATCCTTGAAATCCTGAAACAGAGAGGTGGCTGGAAGTCCAGCAACCCTTCGTCGTCTGTGGTCTACCTCCTCGGTGACTCCACCTGCTGATGACCTCATATATTTGATCTCTCTGTGGGCATGGAACACCCCAGACACCATTTAATCAGTTCCCCAGAGACCGGACAAAATTTTAACAGCACCAGAGGACAGTTTTGGACAAAAGGGGTACCTGTTGATGCCATGGTTGTGGCAGTGTCTACTAAGAAGGAACTATCCAAAGAGAGTTCCACTGTCCATCCTCCAAACAAGGATCTCTGTTAATTGATGGGTTTGGGAAGCATGTCTATGCTTCAGCGACCTTTGCCTTTTGGTCTCTGAACTGTTTGGTATTTGGTTACAGAAAGACCTAGTTAAGGAACTCTCTGATACCCTTTCAGGATCCTTTTTTGATGAGGTACAGCATCTGTTACCTCTCAGTTGGCTACCCTGCAATCAATTCCCAGTTCTTCCATGAGGTTACTTTTGCATGCGGCCGAAGGAACCTCAAGAGCAGTAGGTTCTAGTGTTTCCATAAGGAGGCATGCCTAGATGTGCTTATGTAATTTTGCAGAAACCTTCAAGTCTTCATTTGTCAATGCTCCCTTTGACAGAACATCTTTATTTGGCCCCAAAGTTAAGGACACTTTATCCAGGTGTGAAAAAGATGGAAAAATCCTGTCTGCCATGGGTGTATGTTTTTCCACACCTCAAAGGTCCTTTTCCAGGAATCAACAAGGTATTGGGAAAATGTGGTTCAAAAAGTCCCAGGGTCCTTTCCTGGGTACACATGGTGAAGGTTCAACAAGGGCTAGAGGGGGGAACTCCAATGGCCCACAAAACCAAGGGTCCAGAGATTCCTTTTTCGACAGACCCTTCCAGCACTCCTGAAAGGAGGCCCAATTGTCCCACTTTGGATGCAGTCGGGGGTCGATTTTCCCTGTACCAGAGAGCCTGGCTAGAGATAACAGATACATGGGTGCAGAGGTTCATCTCCAGAGGTTATATAATACCCTTTTCCCTTTCTCCTCCAATCTCAAGAAAAATCCTGATGTTCCACCCACTCAGAGGGAACAAGCAGCAGTTCAATTACAAAAACTGCTAGAAAGAGTCATCCAAGATCCATTTCAAAGCAAACAGTTTCAAAATGGATAGCACACTGCATCCATTTCTGCCACGAGCACCATGGGAAACCAACCCCTCAGGGGGTCAGAACACACTCCACTAGGGCAACTTCCACCTCCACAGCATTCCTCAGGGGAGTCCCTACCAGGGACATCCTGGAAGCTGCTACCTGGAGTTCTGTACACACCTTCACCAAACATTACCACCTGCCTATCTTTTCCAAATCCAGAGTGGGGTTTGCAACAGCAGTTCTGTAAGGCATACTAGCCAGCTCCAACTCTTCTTGACTGCCTTCACCCTTCTTCAGCTTTGGGAATCTACCCAAGTGTGATGAACTGCAACAGTGAAACACGAAGAACATAGTACAGTTGTGTACACTTACCATAAATGTAGATGTTCGAGTGTATTCACTGTTGCAGTCCTGGTTTCCCTCCCTCCAGCCCCTTCTCTCTCTCTCCTCTCTGTCTGTTACTCACCCCCTTCAGGGGCATTGGTATTGGTATTTACTTTTTACTGGTGGTGTTTTTCCCACCATAATTTGGCTCCTATTTGGGGGGGCTACTGACATTTGGGGCAAGAAAAACTGATGTAATGGCGTCGGCTGCCTGTTTTTATACCCCTGATGACCTGACGTCAGTCCTGTAGTGACAGCAACCGACGCAGAAATACTAAGTCTTTGGTATTTGGGCTGACAGAGGGCTTACCTGCTGGCAGATAACCCAAGTGTGATGACTGCAACAGTGAATACACTCAAGCGTCTACATTTATGGTAAGTGTACACAACTGTACTTTTCTGTTGCATCTGGAGACTGCAGCTCTTGGTGCCTTATTTTTTTTTCACTTTGGCATGCATGCAGTTGTCCATGTCGGCAAGAACCATCCTAAAAAGCTATGGGTTACATGTTACTCTCACTTGTTGTTCTGTTGGCCAAGATCCATATGAAGAAAATCAATTAACCTCTGATGTCAGCACCTGCATTCTCAGACAAAAGTGATTCTGCTCATTTACTCCATCCAGTGAGAATTAATATGGTTGGTAGTTCATGCAAAAGCCAGTTTAGGGATACCATCTGTGTTGTCCAAGTGGAGCTAGTCAATGAATTCAGCTACCACTGACATAACTGAAGGACTGCACTCAAGACCCCAAGAGTCCAAGGACCTAGAGCAACAAGGGCAGAGCCAAGGACATCTGTCTCATTGAGATGTTAGCCTTAATTTACGCTCTGTGTGTTCAGACTTGTCTTGAGACTTTGTGTCTTCAGGGTGGTCACGGGCAACAACGTTGTTATATGGTAAATCAACAAACAAGGGGTGTATACTCTTACATCCCATTCAGGCTAGCCATGGTAGCATGGAATTTGGCATCAGTGTAGAACCTTCACCTCTGGAACTGTTGAGTGCTTTTAGTACAGAATGTCCTGAGTCACTCTACAGCCAGTTTGCACAAGTGAAAACTGAACTTGGAGACTTTCCACAAGCTCAGTTTACTTTGTGTAGCCAAGTAGTAGATCTACTTGCCCTCCATCCCTTGCAAATGCCTGACAAAGGCAGTGCAGGAGAGAGCCCATCTCATTCTGCTACCACCCCTGTGGCAAAACCTCACCGATTCTCCCTACTAAAGGAATTTAACAGAGGGTACATCTGCTGTTTACCATCTCACACAGCTTTTTCTATAAACAGATAAAAACCCTGATCCATTCCTATCTGATGCCCTTGAAGTTGCAGCCTGGAAGATGGGACCATAAACTTATTTTAGGACTTTTCCCAGGAGGCTGCGCAGATTATGATTGAAACCAGAAGACCAACTACTGCCTAGCGGAGTGAACCAGATTTACATTTTTTCCTGTAGCATGCATTGCATACAACCTAAAGTGAGATATCTCCAGAAAAACTTCATGGTTCCCTTCTCTGCCATCTTAGCTTGTCAGCTTGTAAAGTCTTCTCTGACAGTGGTTCCCACTACCAGGCACTTTCTGAAAAAAAAAAAAGTAATATATCTGAGGCCCCCAGTTGGGCTTGAACTTTGTCTTAGAAAAACTGGCCCATTCAAGGCAACAGTCTTAGCACTAATACAATTTTTACTGTGGGATACTGTGTTAGTGGTCATCATTTTAGCCAGTTGGATTTCACACATTCAGGCTTTAATGTTTAGAACACTGTGCATAGTTTTCCACAAAGCCTGGGTGCCCCTTAGGACTAACTTTTCCTTTACTGCAAAAGTGATCTTGGAGCTGTCAGTACCCCCCACACACACACACCAACCACCATAAATCCTTAGAATAAAGGAGAGAATGTCTTGTACCTCATTTGATGTGCACAAGCAACTGAAATATTGCATTGACAGAACTAAAGATTTCTGGCATTTTTTTTCCAAGGTAAGCAGGGGAGGCTAGTGTCAAAATTAGTGCTAATTGGCAAGGGCAACATTTACTGTGACTGTGTTTTTTCAGGAAGGTCTCAGCACAGAGTAATTTGATTCAGCTGCATTGAAAACCCTTCACATATTTTCTCAATTTTACAAGCTGGAGAGCAATTCCAGGAGAAGGGCAGGTTTATCGCTGCAGGACACGTTTACTCCCCCTCATTGAGTTTGTGGCCATTGCTCTTTCTACTCAGTAGTAATCCAAACACAGTACATTCGTATGAGCATGCTCTTCATAAACTTAGATGTGTGAGAAGTAGGATCTTTGGTGCAGTATAGGCTACCATCCCCCATCTCCCTTTCAGCCCCTCTCTATATTTGGCAGTTGGAAAGTCACTATATCATACCAAGGCATTCTTTCCTTCGTTTCTCCTTCTGTCATTTGGTTAGAACATATTTTCAACCTGTATTCTAAGCTCACTTATTTGTCACCACCCCAGTCACCCAAGAAAGAACTGAAGATGGTGTGTGCACCTCTCCCCTTGATGCCATGCATCTCACTGTTGTCCCCAACATGGGAAAAGCTATCCCAGCACAGGAAACCATTGACTGATATGTAGCAGAGAGAGCCATAGAGCTATAAGCTGTTAAGCTACTTCCTTAATCCAGGGATTGAGTCCCACTTTGGTAGCCTTCATTTGGGGGCGGTGCAGCGGTTAACGTTGTCGCCTCACAGCAAGAGGTTCTCCGGTTTGATTCTTGGCTGGGGTGCCTTCTGTGCGGAGTTTGCATGTTCTCCCTGCATTCATGTGGGTTTCCTCCGGGTACTCCGGTTTCCTCCCACAATCCAAAGACATGCGTCTGGAGCATTTCTCCCCGGGTCTCCGCTGAAAATAGGCTCTATCCTAGTCAGACTTTCCCAGTCAACAAATATTAAATAAAATAAATTTGCCAAATGTATGAGCAAGTCACTTAAGCAGTCAGTGCAGCAGGACAGTTGGGAAATTTGGCTAGGCTCTTTAGTAGCTTCCTGGACAGCATGCTTAGTAACTACCTATGAAACTGTGATGTTAAGGCATTCTGAATGCCAGTTTAAATGGTCATGCATTTGTCTGCATTGTAATTACCTCACGTTAAGTATGATACTGCAGCAGTGATCCTGTTACAACTACTCAAACTACAGTTATAGTGACTATTCTAATGTAACTGATTTCATATAAAGAAAATCTGAAGTAAGTGCAGTATAGACAAAACCACCTTTAGCTGACCGCTCTCTTCAGATGTAACATTTTCAAAGATAGCTTTATTGTTTTTCTCTGAGAATTAAGTACAGGAGTATGAAAACCATAATACTTCACTCATCACGTATGTTTCTACAAAACGCAGGTAATGAGTAAAACCCAATTTCATTTTAAATAATATCAAATACAGATTCTACTACATCTTGTATGGAAAAAGCTCTGAACATTTTAGCCATCTGTTATCAAGTTGTTTCCTTGTATTAGCATTCTGACAGCCCTGCTTCACTTTAAATCCAGAATGTTATAAAATAGCACTGAAGGACAGCATGCTGTTTGAACTGCAGCCAGCATACAATTTACAGCTTAACTGCTGTGTATGGGGATCCCAGGTAACTCATTTGGTAACGGTTACTTACACAGCACACAGTTAACTACACCCAAGTGACCTCCACTACAGGGCATTGTCATTGACGTGTCCTAGAGTGTTACATTTTGAGAAAGACAATATTGGCATGTAAGGATTATAGCTGCGTAGGCAAGACAGGGGATCCAAGAGAGTTTGAAGATGTACTGTTGTTATTTAGCTCTGCCAGCAGCTTTGCAAAAGCATAGTTTCCTTTGAGTGGTTTAGTCAGTTAAAGATTAATAATGTTTTGTTTAGAAGGTCATTGAATTACACTGTTGCATGTATGCTGGTCTTAAAGCTTATACTTTGTATTTGTCATCAGTGTTTTACTTTAGTAGAAAAATAATAAAATCAGGTAAAGTGATGAAAAGTAAAACTATTTTGAAATCGCAGGAAGTGGTTATGAAGAAAACTCTGATTCTGGGTCAGCTTATATTTTGTAATTGAAATGTTTATTTTTTCAATTTAATTAATTGCTTTTGTAAAGAGGAATCACATTTTCCAGCCATCATTTGTGTTATTTTTTATGAAGTCTGTGCATTCATTTTTTCAATTATTTTGCTGGCTTGTATCAGTGCCTCTCCACCTGTCAAGCTGTTGATCACTAAAGTGGATCTGTTTAATATTTGTACTGTACTAGAATTTGCTTAATGCTTCTATGGAGCAATTGTCATATCATCTCAGTGAGATGTAAAATAAAATGTTTATCAAAAACAACTGGCTGTTGTATGCTGTCTTTTTCTGCCTTAAATATGTGATTGCAAGTTCATCCTCAAAGTAGGCTGTGCTTCTCAAGGTTTCGTCCAGCTGTTAGGGAATAAACCTTACTGGTCACAAGCTTAAGTGATCCATGTGAAATACATAGGAGTGCAGCACCTTGTACTTCAGGACTCGGATGTACGTCAGCCTAGGATTTCGTAAGGGTCAGAACTGAAGTTAGCAGTCATGAAACGCATAACAGCACATTAGCCACAAGCCTGTCCCTTCTCTTATCAGATGGCAGAGGTAATCCAGAAAGCTCGAGTCAGGTCTGTATTCCAGAGAGTGACAGGACTAACGAACAGGGTACAGTGGATTAGTCCAGATAAAACTTTATCAAGCATATCTAAGAGACACTTTCTCTAATGCTGTTCCTGCAGGAAGAATAAAGACTCCTTGATGAAGTGTCAAGTTCTTTATTCTGTTATGTAAGTAGATGGATGAGTGTTCACATGCAGAACGTCAGTTCATATTAACTCACTGGTAACTGCTTCACCTTTCAGTCACATTAACTCATCTAATTACTTTATCCTCCACCCATACAGCCAGGCAAACACACACAAGCACACAGCAGGTGCATATAAACAGTAACAGTACTATACATTCTGTCCTCATGATATCCTCCTTATATTTTCTCCCACTTAAAATCTAGTTCATGTGGCAAATGTACAGCAGCTGGCACTCCTGCTGTAGCATTCAGATAATGTACAGATCTAACCATTCATCATCAGTCTACATTTTGCATTCATGTTTTTAAAAAAAGCTCTCTGCTACCCCATCAAACTCCAGTGTAAGCATAACCTGCTATGAACAACTTTGTTGAAAGCCGTTTCTTGATCTGACATTGTTCTATTACCAGTCACTAACCTTTTTCCATTCCCAGAAATCTTTATGTGCAGAGAGTTGGTATATTTCTCACTGCCTGTTAACACATCTTGACTACCGTAGATTACCCTGGCAATTCATTTTTATCATCAATTATCAATTTAAATTCTTTGAGTTCATAAAACGTTTCCATTTTTAAGTTCTGAATCTGTAAACTTCAGGACTTCATTAAATAGTTCCGTTACTTCATAGTTTATTTGCAGATTTCACAGGGTAGAGTGTCTTAACTGTCTGTCCCTGGTGCATTGTATCCCCAATACAGGGGTGAGACCATGAGAGCTGATTTGAAGGGTTTGTTATCCAGGCAGCAAAGACTGTGTGTTTTGCCTTTTAAGTCCTGGTGGCTGATATGAGTACCTACATCACCACAAAGGTGTCCTATCAATTCAGCACCATGCAAGCCCCACTTGCACAATAGCTGACCAGAAACAGTGCCCCCTTGCATGGGTGGGTCAGTACTGGCCGCATAGACCTATCCTCCCCTGCACAGCTCGTCCAGCATCTGAGCTCACAAACCCTTGGTGACAACACTGCTGTTTCCAAAGAGTTTGGCTTGAATACAGTGCAAGTCATGTAATTGTTTAAGTATTTCTGTTCATTTTAGCAGTTGTGTAACTTATTTTGAGTATGCTATGGCAGTATTTTTGTATTTGTTATATTTTGTATCACTTTATCATTGTAAAGTGCCTTTGCATTTCACTGACCTCATTACTGGCTCCTGCACTGTTGAGTAACATTTCTTAGTGTTTTCTGGTTTAGTCAGTTGTTTGTAGCTTAGATGTTGTTCGTGTTTCACTGTTGCAGTCATTACATTTGGGTTTTCCCTGCCAGGGTAGCCCTCGGCCAGCCTGAATATCAGAGACTTAGTATTTCTGCGTCGGTTGCTGTCGCTTGAGGACTGACGTCAGGTCGTCAGTGGTATAAAGGAAGGCAGCCAACGCCATTAGATCAGTCTTTCTTGTGGTGGAGCCCGAAGCAGAACCAGTACACACACTTTGTGCTGTGGTTTTAACACCCTAGAATCTTCTTGCAGGACAGCAGTCACTGGATCTGTCATTAGAAGACATGCATTGCTTAAGGAACAACCCCTGCCAGACCATGTCAAATCAAAATTGTTGGATGCACCCTAAGGAACAACCCCTGCCAGACCATGTCAAATCAAAATGGCTGCACCCTTGCACAAAGATAACTTATTTGGTACTAAAGCAGAAGAGGTCTTAAAAAAGATGGAAGAAAAAGCAAAATCTATGCAGACTGTTAAAGATTTCTTATAGGTACAGCCCCCTAGGTTCAGCAGGCATTTTCCCTCCAAACACTGGTCCTTTCTTGCTCCTAGTAAACAGGGCCAGCCTAGGCCCTGTGGAAACAGACCTACCAGACAGCAGTCCCAGGGGTTGCAGAGATCTAAGCAGTGGACTACCTCCACTTCAAAACCAGGGAGTTCTATGCCACCACCTTATGGTAAGAACTCACAATGACTCACCCCCTCCCGACCTCACCTCTGCCCATCTTCACATAACCCTAGGAGGAAAACTCTCCTTTCACTCAAACACCTGGGCCACCATTACCAAGGAACAATGGGTTATGAACATTGTGTCTCTGGGGTACAAATTCTCCTTCCACACCCTTCTAACCCCAAATGGGTTCCCAGATCTACCACCAAATCATTGGGCAGCGGCTCAAAAGCAAATCCATTCCCTGATCTCCCTGGGGGCAGTAGAGCATGCTCCTGCAGAGCAGATTGGCCAAGGCTTCTACTCCAGACTTTTTCTGATGCCCAGAAAAGAGGGTGTTTGGCACCCCATCCTCTATCTATTCTAAACACCTTCCTGGTGATTCCAAAATTCAAAATGCTCACCCTCCAGCAGTTGCTACCCATGCTGTCCAAGGATGCATGGCTAGCCACCCTGGACCTAAAAGAGGCCTACCTCCACCACATTCCCTCAGGGAGTCCTGCACAAAATATCTCGGCTTCAGGGCAGGATCTCAACACTTTCAGTTCTGTGCACTTTTTGGCTTATCTACTGCTCCCAGTTTTCAAAAAATGCCTGGTTCTGGCCATTGCCTTTTGCAAGGAAATATTCAAATTTACCCCTACTTAGACAACTGCCTTATTCAGGCAGACAGCCAGGAGAAGCTGCTCAAAGACCTGGCCTTTGTAAAGGACCCACTAACCTCCCTAGAGTACACAGTCAATGAAAGGAAATCCAAACAGGTGCCCACCAAAAGGATAATCTTCCTGGGAGCAAGTCTGGACACAGCATCCCAGATGGCATGCCTCACACCAGAGAAACAAAATTTTCTATCAGCTTACTTCTCTCAACTGGCCACCAAGCCCCCAGCTTTCTGCAAGGAAAATTCTGCAAGCCCTGGGGTTCATGGCATCCTGCATACTCATTCCATATGCCAGACTGCATATGAGGAAACATCAATGGTATCTAAAGAGCCTTTGGAGTCAACACTCTCAAGATCTGGAAACTTTTCTACCTATTATTCCTTTTCTGAGGAAGGAATTTCTTTGGTGGGCAACAGCCTGCTCGCACAACAAGGGACTGCCCTTCTCCCCACTGCCCAGACCCTCACCACAGACGCATCAGACTACGCTTGGTGTGTACACTTGGATGGCAGGTGCATACAGGGCCATTGGAAACCCCAGCAACTCCCCCTGCACATCAGTCAAAAAGAGATGATGGCTGTGCAGCAGGCCTTGATAGCTTTCAAACCCCTTCTCTCTCCAGGGGTTCTCCTGATCAAAACAGACAACACCACTGTGATATGGTACATCAACAAGCAGTGAGGGACTCGCTCCTACCTGCTGTGCAGGCTGGCCATGACCCATTGGTTCACAGCCTCTTCATGCAACTACACCTGTTAGCACAATACTTGCCAGGCTCTCTCAACTCCCTGGCAGACCAATTAAGCAGAAAGCTTTTGGACCCCCACAAGTGGCAGCTCAACAGAAACACTTTTCCTAAAAACTCAGAAATGGGGCACCCCAGAGGTAGACCTTTTTGCCTCCCACACCAATCATCAGCTCAGCAAATTCTGCACCAGGAAGCATAATTGCATGGCATGGTAAGTGGATGCCCTGTCCTTCCCCTGGGTAAACCTCTCAGTCTATACATTTCCTCCACTACCTCTCATTGCCAGGGTACTGCTCAAAATAAGGGAGGGAAAACCAAGGGCCATTCTCATAGCTCCAGACTGGCCCAGACAGCACTGGTACCCCTTGCTGTGCAGCCTGTCCCCGCTGCCTCCATAGAATCTTCTTCTGATTCCAAACCTCCTAACCCAGAGGGAAGGGGAATTCATGCACCCCCAATTGCAGACACTCGGTTTGGCAGCTTGGCTTATACCCCGACACTTGACCACCTGACCAATCTGCCATTCTCAGTAAACAGGTTCTGGATGTTATCTGAGAGGCCAGACGCTCTAGCACCAGAAAGTCTTATGCAGACAAATGGAAAAGGTTCTGCACCTGGATCCAGGCTAAGGGGAGCCTTCCATCCCTCTCATCCTGGATTATTTAGCTGACCTACTACACACTGGTCTCTCTCCTTAATGCTTCTGCTATTTTGGCTCATTTTCCCACTGAGCAGCCTCTTTTTTCACACCTTCTGATTAAACAGTTACTCGGAGGGCCTAGCAACTTGAGGCCCCCCAGAAGGGCAGCAACACCAGCTTGGGACCTTAACTTTTTCTTGGAAAAGCTCACCCTGCCTCCTTTTGAACCAGCTTCTTCTGCAGAGCAAAAATGTTTTTCCTGGAAGACAGCCTTCCTCCTGGCCATCACTTCAGCCAGAAGAGTCTCTGAGCTGCAAGCAGTCATGGCTGTGGAACCCTTCATCATCTTCCATGCAGACAGGGTATCCCTCAGAACTAATCCATCCTTCATGCTCAAGGTGGTGTCCAGCATGGCTCTCAACCAATCCATCCATTTGCCCACCTTCTTTCCTAACCCTCAAAACAAGCCAAAAAGATTCTGCACTTTTTAGATGTGCACAGACAACTCGGATACTATCTGGACAGGGCTAAACCCTTCAGAAGGTCTGATAAACTGCTGGTTAGCTTTGCTTCAGGGGCAGAGGGCAAAGCCATCTCCAAGCAAACCATTTCCAAATGGATAGCACACTGCATCCATTTCTGCTACAAACAGCATGGCAAGCCTCCCCCAGGGGTTCAGGATACATTCCACCAGAGCAGCCTCCACCTGTGCAGCTTTCCTCAGAGGAGTCCCCACCATGGACATCCTGGAGGCTGCCACATGGACATCTGTTCACACCTTTACCAAGCATTACCACCTGCCTCCCTTTTCCAAATCCAGGGCAGGGTTTACCTCTGCAGTCTTGCAGGGCATTCTAGCCAGCCCCTAGCTTCCTTGACTACCTCCACCCATTTCCTCAGCTTTGGGAATCTACCCAAATGTGATGACTGCAACAGTGAAACATGAAGAACATAGTACAGTTGTGTACACTTACCATAAATGTAGATGTTCGAGTGTCTTCACTGTTGCAGTCCTGGTTTTCCTCCCTCCATCCCCCTTTTTCTCTTTTTGTTACCTTTCTTCCTTGTTCTCCTTTTCTTACAAGGGACATATTGGTATTTATTTTCCACTGGTGGGGTTCTGCCACCAGAGCCTGACCTCCTACTTTGGGGGCTCCTAACAGTTTAACGCAATAAAAACTGATGTAATGGCATCGGCTGCCTTCCTTTATACCACTGACGACCTAACGTCAGTCCTCAAGCGACAGCAACTGATGCAGAAATACTAAGTCACTGGTATTCAGGCCGTCCGAAGGCTACCCTGACAGGGATAACCAAAATGTGATGACTGCAACAGTGAAGACACTCTACCATCTACATTTATGGTAAGTGTACGAAGGTGGATGAGTTTAAATACTTGGTCAATAGTTCAGAGTAACGGTGAGTGTGGAAGAGAGGTGAAGAAGAGAGTACAGGCAGGATGGAGTAGGTGGAGAAGAGTGTCGAGTGATTTGTGACAGACGAGTACCTGTAAGAGTGAAAGGGAAGGTCTACAAGAGGGTAGTGAGACCAGCTATGTTATATGGGTTGGAGACAGTGGCATTGACAAAAAGGCAGGAGTTTGAGCTGGATGTGGCAGAATTAAAGATGTTAAGATTTGCACTGGGTGTGACAAGGGTGGACAGGATTAGGAATAAGTATATTAGAGGATCAGCCCAGGTTGGAAGGTTTGGAGACAAAGCCAGAGAGGCATGATTATGTTGGTTTGGACATGTGCTGAGGAGGGATGCTGAGTATATTGGGAAAAAGATGCTAAGGATGAAGCTACCAGGTAACAGGAAAAGAGGAAGGCCTAAGATAAGGTTTATGGATGTGGTGAGAGGACATGCAGGTGGGTGGTGTGACAGAGAAAGATGCAGAGGACAGGAAGAAATGGAAACCGGTGATCTGCTGTGGCGACCCCTAACGGGAACAGCCGAAAGAAGATGATGTACACAACTGTACATTCTTTACCTTTGGACTTTTGTCTTTGAGTTTTATATTACTGAGACAAAAGACTGTTTTCTAGTGGCAGTAGAAGGTATCCTGCTCTGTTCTGAACTGGGAATCACAGAGGAAAAAAGTTTGATTGTGACATTCTGATTGATAGCAATGCTATTGTTTTCTGTAGCTGTATAAAGTCATCTTGTTTGTACCACATTGCTCATTGCATAGCAGGTTTCAGCTGTGCACTATATAGATGCAGGCACCTAGAATTTAGATTTTTCTCTATAAAACTACCATTGAACTTTCTCCAATCCTCAGAAACAAACACAAATTAGCTTGAGAAGTGACAAACATTGCCCCATGATTTTTGCATTACATACTCTTGTATTTGCTCTGTACCCCTTCAGTATATTTTTAACTAGTAAAAGGGGCCTCTAACCATGGATATGAATGTTTTTGCTATCTCTGTAGCCAGCTTGGTGGATATGGCCATCCTAAGGCTGTGTGGCAGTTGCCTCATATTTAATGACAAACTAATTCTTAAATTGAATATTGGGTTGTCAGTAATGTGACCACTACATGCAGTAAGGCTCAGACACACAAACTCACATATGCTGAGGTTCATAAAATGTAAACTTTCAAAGCTCCAAAGACCTCACAAACATTGCAACTACAAGAATTATCCACAGCAGCCCAAGAGCACTACACGAGCATAATACCCACCAAATCACAGACAGCCACATCTCACAGACCCTCAGCTTCCAAGCCCATTAGGTATGCTACCATAAAACTCAGTCGTTTAGTCATAGGAGACTCCATTGAGAGATGCACACTAGGCTGAGTAAGAAGACTGTCACTGTTAGTTGCCTATCAGGGACCAGGATCTGCCAAATCCCACATGCAATTCAGGTCATTGGTTCGCAAGCACCAGTATGACTCCTAGCCCATGTGAGTGTAAATGACCTGAGACATACCTTCCTGGAATTTATAAGAAAGACATGATAAAGCTCTTAGATTGTGTGTCCCAGGCTCGTATGAGCCAGGCATTGAGCAACATTCTGGCTTCTGCAGGGATGATGTCACGATATGTATTGAAGATGAGTGACAATAATTGACTTAGTTTTCGGTGTCACTACAAGGGGGGTACAGTATTTGTCAGCACTGGAGGATATGATTGACAGACCATACTGTGCACCTGTTTCCTCGCAGTCTTTTGAATGCAGTTTAAGGTATTGTCATATGGTAATTTTGACATGGAGAAGCTCAAGCGCACCATCCTTTTTAACCAGCCTTTAAGATAGGCTTGTTTTTGATGTACTCCCTGCCTGTGCAGCAGTTGGTATAAATTTATGGAAAGCATTGTCGTTCTGTGTAGTCATCTAGGCTGTTTTCCATGGCTTTAAAGTATGTCTCAGTAATTGCACAAATGTCTGTATTCTCCATGGTGAGAAGGTGGAATTTCTTGTTTAGACAGCTGGCATTGAGCAGTAACACCCTTAGATTTTGTAGGGTTGATTTCGCTATGTCAGAAGGTTTTTCAGTTGGGTGTTGCCTAAAAAAGTCACAGTGGAGTAGGCAAAGTACCATACCATATCCTTGCAAGCCATTGGTCCCTCTTTATAAACCAGGAAACCCATAACACATAAACTTACTGGAGATGATCACCATACAAACTCAGTACCATATTTGTGGGTGACTTTAACTACCTCACTTTAAACTTGGAATCATACCTGAACTCAAACTTGCAGGCCCAGAGTTTACTAAACCTTGTCAACACAAACACCAAACATCCTGGATTTGGTCCTTAATAACGTGGGGGAGTGCTGCTCAACACACGACTGTAATGTCAAGTCAAGTAAGATCCAGATCATAAAGCTGTCTCCTTTGAAATAAAAATAAAACTCAGAACCCCTGGTAACCCTGGGACATTTAGGAACTATTATAAGGCAAACGTCCTACTATTAAGTGATAACCTGGCAACATTGCAAGCCACACTTAAACCCTGAGAACACTGCTACCTGTGCGGAATTGTTCACAGAGAACCTGTACAATCAGCTGTGCTTACCAGGAATAAGCACAGAACAGAAACAACAAGCCACCCTGAAGGAACACAAACATTAATAGGTTGTATAACAAAAGGAAGAAAGCTATAGCAAAAATTAGGAAATGCAATGCCAAACAAGGTAAAAACTTCCTCATCAATCTAAACAAGCAAGTAAGAAAGATTAAGCCTGCCCAAGCTAAATTCAAGGCACAAATACACTATTAGGCCAAGGACAATTATAAGGCTTTTTTTAGCCATGTCCTTCCTCAACCTCAAAGGTACTGTGCAACAGTGTGCAGAACTGTTTGTAAATGGTGCCACCTACACTGAGCCAGAAGGTATAGTAAATCTACTAGCCGGCAAATTCAGCTTCAATTTTAACACACTCTCTTCCCTTCCAGCCATCAAACATAGACCCCCACCACCACCTATCAGTAGGGAGCAGGTCATCAACATGCTCTCCAAGGTAAGGAATATTGCATAGATGCATCCCAATAATATCCACAGGGGGTTTCTAATACCATGATAGAAATTGACCTTAAGTCAAAGTATGATTAAAGTTCATGAAATTAATAATCAGTATTTGCCATTAGCCAGAAATGCTGTTTACAACACCTGCAATGTGCCCAGTATTGACTCCTGCAATTCATATGGAGTTGCATGTATCGGTAACATATACAAGTACAATGGCAAATTATTTTTTATAAGACCCATTGCTCCTACTACTATTGGAACTATCCAGATATCCTCCTTCTACACTGCCCTTGTTTCTGTCTGCAAATTCTGGTATTTTATGACTTTGTGTCTCTTTGTACGTAAGACACTGTAGTCACTGGATGTACTAATTTCACTGATGGACTACTTTTGTCTTCTTTTCATGAGCTATCTCTGTTTCTTTTGCATTTACTTTTTGAACTGTTTGCAGTGGGAGATCCCATGTGATATAACCTTCTTCATTTTCTATAATGGTTTGTGGCTCATGTTTCCCATGTTTTTGAGCCACTTCAGTATTGCATTATTTGCACAATCCGCAGTGCAACAGTCTTGCCACATTAATTATACCTTTCAGTATATAGTCCTTCTGCCATTAGTATGTCACAACCAGCAACAGGATTTACGACTGTTTCCAGTTCTGTTTTACAAAACCTACGTTTGTCTGTTTCTCCACATATTCAATGGACTTTGTAAACCAATATGTACATAGTCCACTATCTTGAGCTGCCAATATTAGCCTTTTGTCTTTTGGTTTAAATTCACCTGTCTTTAATCCTTCCTGTGTTTGAGCCTAATCAACATGAGGTTGTTCCAAGAGATGTTCATCGTGCATACAGCTGCAGTCATAACAGATGGGTTCTCCTGCAAAGTCTAGGTCCCCATTTCTTCAGTCTTTCTTGGTGCCCAAAGCAGAAGCAGTTTGAAATTTTGCAAAGTCTTCTTGAAAGCTAAGTACCCCATTGAAACTTTTCTTGCCTCAGACCGATGTCAGACAAAGTTAATAATTGTATTTCTTGTGGGAAGCAAATACGCATAAGGATTTTCATTCCCTCTGCATTCCTTGCTTAGGCCCAGACCACTTGTGCTACATTCAACCACTATTTTGGCAAAGCCGACTGCAGGTGGTCCGGTTCTCAGCCCTGCCTACCGACGACACTTCATTGGCGGTGTCTTCTGTGCACTCTTGGTGGTGAATCTCAAAATGTAGACAGGTCTGCCTCCTCTCAAGGTGTCTTCAGACCTTCCTCTTCTTTTTCTATCAAGGCTTTCACTAAGTCTAAAGCAGCCATGCTTTCTAAGAGACAAGCTCCACAGGGCCCTTCTCCAGGCCCCATGCCTAAAAAACAGATGCTTAAAATGGCTGAGGATTTGATTACTCTTATCAGGGTTCTCAACCCCGGACAAAAGGCCCAGAGTGGAGGAAGAATCCCCCTCCTCTGACCAGGCCTTCATTATTTCAGAGCACTCTGATGAACAGGAGCATTCTTACTCTCCTTTTGTAGATTCTGATGCTGAGGAGTCCATTCCCTCTGTCTCCCCCCCAGAGGATTACTCATTTGGGGAAACCTTGCATACCTTAAGGGAACACTTCCACTGGGAAGGCCAAGAGTACTCAGACTCCAAGAAAAGGCTTAGGGATTTTCTCTTGCTACCCCAGCACAGGCCTCTGGCTATACCTCCTGTCTTAGATATACTAGATGATGTGTACTTGACCCAGAAACTATCTCACATGGCCCAATTAAGGCCTCCACTGCTAAATACCCATTACCTTCCGAGAGATTCCAGATCCTTAGAAAGGTGGGGAAAAAAGGTATACACCTCGGCCACCTTAACCATGAGGGCATTAAACTGCCAGTTCCATATGCTAAAGTACCAACAGTTTCTGTTATCACAGTTGAAGTAAAATGTCACAACCTGAACAACCAGACTTGGAGTTGCAGGATTTGATGCATAGTGCAGAACAAGTGGGTAAACATACCTTGCAATGTGGTTTTGATGCTCTAGAGGCCTCATGTAGAGCTGCTGTTACAGGATCAGTCATACATAGACATGCCTGGCTCAAGGAGCAAACATTACCAGATCATGTCAAAGCTAAATTACTAGATGCCCCTCTACAAAAGGCTGTATTATTTGGGGTTAAAGCTGAGGAGGTATTAAAGAAAATGGAGGAAAAGGCTAAATCAATGCAAACAGTGAAAGATTTTCTACAGGTACAACCTCCACGTTTCAGTAGAAATTGGCCTTCCAAAAATTGGTCCTTTCCAGCCACGGACAGACCCCAAAGAGGTAGATACAGGTGCCCGAGGGGCAGAGGGCAATCTCAAGGATCGTTTAGAGGCAGACAATGGCAAGCTCCTACACAAACAGGTGGTGAGGATAGCTCGCAGCCATTCAGAAAGCAAGCCCAATGACTTTCCCCTTTGCATGCCAAGCAAGGTTCAAATGGCAGCACCCTTAGGTGGAAAACTGGCATTTTCAAAAAAATGGCATATTGTCACAAAAGACAAATGGATCCTGGACATTATAAACAGAGGCTACATATTCCATTTTCACACCCTTCCAAAAATGAGAGGCATGCCAAACCTGCCACACAATCAAAGGGCAGAGGCACAAAGACAAATTTCAGATCTCATGGACATGAAAGCTATTCAAGATTTTATTCCAGACTATTCCTGGTACCAAGGAAGGGAAAAGATTGGAGACCTATTTTGGACCTATCCATCCTAAACACATTTTACTAAATTCAAGATGCTCACATTACAGCAGCTTCTTCCCATGCTGGGCAAGGAGTCTTGGCTGGTAACATTGGACCTCAAGGAGGCATACCTGCATGTCCCAATCAGACAAAATTGCAGAAGATACCTCAGATTTCTTGCAGGTTCAACCCATTATCAATTCTCTGCATTGAATGCCTGGCATCAGTAATTGCCTACTGCAGACTTCAAGGGATACAAATATACCCATATTTGGACGACTGCCTGATCCAAGCAGACAGCAAGCACATACTTCTGAAACATCTGGCTTTTGTAATAATGTTGTTGAATTCTCTGGGATACACAGTCAACAAAAAGAAATCAAGGCGCCAGAGAAGCAGGGCAACTAACTACCAGGCTGACTGCAAGGAAAATCCTGCAGGCTCTGGGATTCATGGCATCTTGCATCCTACTAATCCCATGTGCAAAGCTGCATATGAGGAAACTTCAATGGTACCTGAAAACCTATGGTCTCAACACAGCCACAGTTTGGAAACAATAATACCACTAATTCCATGTCTTCAAAAGGAATTTCTGTGGTGGGCTCAAGCATGCCAAACAAACACAGGTCTCCCATTCTGCAAGCCTCAAGCAAATCAAGTCATCACAACAGACTCCTCTGACTCTGCCTGGGGACAGATCGACAGGTGCATTCAGGGCAAATGGTCCCAAAAGAAAAGCACCTTCACATCAATCAAAAGGAAATGCTAGCAGTAATAAATGCTATTATAGCTTTCAAAGACCTTCTGCATCCAGGTCAACTATTGATAAGGACAGACAACACCACAGTTATGTGGTACATAAACAGGATTCATACCCCCTATGCAGGCTGGCCATGTCACTTTGGAATATGGCTCTGGAATTACAAATCGAACTTCAAGCACAGTACTTGCCAGGCAAGGAAAACACGCTGGCAGACAACCTAAGCAGAAATATGACAGATCCACACGAATGGAAGTTGCATCCTCAAGTTTTACAGAGATAATTCAAGCATGGGGAAGGCCAGACATAGATCTCTTTGCCTCCCACAAAAATCACCAGTTGACAAAATTCTGCTCAAGGACCTTTCATCCACAGGCCTGTTCAGTTGGACGACAATGACAGTTTGCCTTTCCACCTCTTCCTCTGCTGCCCAAAGTTCTATTAAAAACCAGAGCAGACAGACCAAAGATGATTCTCATTGCTCCAGACTGGCCAAGACAGCACTGGTACCCTCTCCTGAGGAGCCTGGCGCTCCATGGACCCTACCTCTAATGCCTCTTCTTCTGACTCAGCACAGCTTCAAAACTCTTCACAGTCAGCTGAAAACACTCAACCTGGCATGGAAGATTCCTTAACATCACAACAGACCCTACTCTCCAAGGAGGTGCAGGATGTCATTTTGGAGGCCAGAAGGCCGTCTACTAGAAAAACTTACTCCGCAAAATGGAAACGGTTTTGTGCCTGGAATGAGAAAAAGGGCCAGAATCCTGGAAAACTGAATTTACCTCAAATATTACAGTATCTAGCTGAGCTGCTAAGCAGTGGACTTTCATTCTCCTCCATCAAAATCCATGCCTCAGACATTTCTGCAGAATACAACACTGATCCACCTTTATTCTCTCACCCCCTCTTAAGACAGTTCCTCAGAGGGGCTAAGAATATAAAACCCCCAAGGAAACAACCAATACCTGCTTGGGATCTCAATTTCATTCTAGAAAAGCTGACCTTGCCTCCTTGCCAGCTGCCTCAACAGATTTGCAATATTTGTCCTGGAAATCAGCTTTCCTTCTGGCTATCACCTCACAAGCCCTCATGGCTGTGCAGCCTTTTATCATCTTCCATCAGGACAGAGTTTCCTTACGAACCAACCCATCCTTTATGCCAAAGGTGGTATCCAGGGTAGCTTTGAATCAGTCTATACACTTACCTACCTTTTACCCTAATCCTCAAAACAAGGGGAGAGACTACTACATTCCTTGGACATCCACAGACAGCTGCGTTATTTGGACAGAACAAAGCCTTTCAGAAAATCAGAACAGCTCTTTGTGTCCTATGCTATAGGAGCTCAAGGGAAGCCAATTTCCAAACAGACAATCTCAAAATGGATAGCCCACTGCATTTTGTTACTCTTTTCATGGTAAAACTGTACCTGCAGGCATCAGATCTCACTCCACAAGGGCCACAGCTACCTCTGCAGCTTTCCTCAGAGGAGTTCCTACCAAAGATATTTTGGAAGCAGACACTTGGAGTTCTGTGCATACCTTCTCCAAGCACTACCACCTACCATTATACTCCAAAACTAGAGCAGGCTTTGCCACTGCAGTCTTGCAGGGCATTCTGGCTCCTCCTAGTTCCACCTAGTGCCTACCACCCCTTTCTTAGCTTTGGGATTCTACCCATCTGTTATGACTGCAGCTGTATGCACGATGAACATAGTACAGTTTTGTACCTACCATAAATGTAGATGTTCGAGTGCTAATACAGCTGCAGTCCAGCCCTCCTTCCCTCTTGGGACAGGCCTATTGGCTAACACCTCCTCATACAACCTGATTGTGGTATTCTTTTATGGTGTATTTGCTTGCAACTACTATATTTTGATTATATTACATTGCCTTATTACACAAATTTATGTATTGCCTTCCTTCTGGGGGCACCTGACATCTGGGGCAAGAAAAACTGAAGAAAATGGCGTTGGCTGGTTCTTTTATACCCTGGCGGACCTAGACTTTGGAATTGGAGAACCCATCTGTTATGACTGCAGCTGTATTAGCACTCGAACATCTACATTTATGGTAGGTACAAAACTGTACTTTTTCTGTACTTGCAACTACATTTTTGCATTTTCCACATTTCTTGCCTTCTCATCTTATTCTGCACCTTAGATTATTTTGTTTTTTTGGCACATTCAGTTGATGCCTGATTTTTGTCTACTGGTTTGATTTCCATTCCCGCCTGACACCAATATGCTTCTGCTAAACTAAGCAGGGAAGACATCTTAAACTTATTCTGCTCATGTTTTAACACTTTCATTATGCCTTTGTCTTGTGAGGTCAGCAGCTATGTATGAAGTCCTACAATTGCAGATCTATACATATAACAATTTCAAGGAGGCCCATACATCTTTGAGAATGGGGAATATGTAATCTTGGTATACACAGATTTTTATAAACAATTTGATAAGCATGAAGCATCCTTCTTGTTTTTCTGTCCAACTGATCCAACACCTCTTGGGGCCTGTCATTCACTCCAAAACTGTAAGTTAGGACAGGAAGAGCAAATTGGTCTGTAGACTGGACATTGCTCCTAGATGTTAGTGCTGTTTTCAGTATTAATTTTAGTCTTCTAAATACTCAATTTTATTCTCATTTGTTAATATTTTATTGATGATCCTTCATCATTTCCCAATTATTTACACACTCCCTCTTGCTCAAGTTATTTTATATCGCACTCCTGTCCCAGACTGGTGTTTTCATGGTGCTGCAGCTTTCCTGCTTTAAAGGTTGCATTTGCACATTTTTGAAGATTAAATTGCATTCTTATATCATTTTAAAAAGTTTTGACCACTTGCATTTGTGCTTTTAGTTCCTCATGTGATGAGCTGTATAGTTTTAAATCATCCAGAAAAAGATGAAAAGTCTTTACACTTTTGTTTCTGGGAGCCAAATCATAGCCATGACCTAATCTGTTAAGTAGGCAGCTTAAATGGGTTAAGGGCAAAACAAAAGAGCAGCATTGATAAAGAGTTTACCCTAGAATATCCTCCTTTGAATTTTAATCCCAGGAATAACAATTTGTCTATCATGGCTTAATTGCAAAGTGGTTTGCCACTGTTTCATGGTTGCAGTAATGTAATTGATCAGATGAGTCACATTTCATGTTTCAGATAAGTCATGTTTCATCCTATTTAGGAAGGGTCCGAACTTAGAAATGATGTGGTCTGAATGAAGAGATGATACATCAGTAAGCAAAGGAGAGTAGTATTGCTGGAACTGAATTAATTCTCAAAATCTTGTTGAGTACCTTCATGAGATGGACCCTGTTTTTCAGAAAATCTCACCAAGACAACACTGATAATATAGACTGTATTTTATATAGCATATGTCATGGACAGAGGGTTTAAAAAAAAAATAGGTGGGTGCAGAAGACCCAAGATAATGTGCCCAATCCTGGTAGGGACGCTGGTTCCAGGACTGGAAAAAATGACAGTGTAGAATCCTCAAAACATGGAAAAATGCTTACAATGGGGCTAGGGCAGGCTCAGGGGGAGGATGGCCCCCCTATTGTAGAAGAAAGTAGTCCACAAAAATCGCAAAAACTAATATGCCAAAGATGATAGAGTGGACTATTGAGGATAAGAAAGAAGTTATGTATTGTTACTATTTTATGTATTGTTATATTATGCAAGAAGCCCAGAATTTCCAGACAGAAGATATACAAAATGAGAGAAATTAGAGGAAAGAAAAATACTTGCACAAGAAAAACTGTCAGAATCTTCAAATAAAAATTATGTTCATTAATACAACCGATTTATGAAAAACATTATATAATCCAAGAAACCTTGGGCCATTCGGAAAAAGAAGTGACTTGAAGTGCAAAAATATAAAAAATAAAATCTAGAGATTTTTGAATGGTATAAAAAAGAAATCTGGACATGGGAAAGCAAGAGAGATCTGATATGGTACAATAAAAAAAAAATATATATATATATATATATATATATATATATATATATATATATATATATATATATATATATATATATGTGTGTGTGTGTGTGTGTGCAATGGAGAAACCCAAAGGCATTCACATATTGAATATTTCATAATACAAAAAATATCACAGAGGGAACATATAACAGAAGATTAGTAAAATAGAAGTTAAAAAAATAGAAGCTGAAGTTATGGAATACATGCAAAGTGAAGGATTTAGTGTAGAAAGTCTAACACAGGTTATATCACAGCATGAGGAAACAACGAGTCCTCCAAGTAAGGAGAAACAGGAGGGGCAGGAGACATCTGAAGAAGAAATATGGACATGGGAATGAAAAAAGATTTAACATGGTGCAATATTTATGCAAAGGAGAAAGCAAAACTAATCAATACCAAAAGAGCAGCACCAGATATATCTGAAGAGATAATACAGGCAAAGGCATCCAGACATGGAACACTTTACAATACAAAACATAAGAAAACAGAGAGGAAAAGTAGAAAAGAGGATTAGTCATGGAGAAGTTAAAGAAATAGAAACTGAGGTTATGGATTACCTGCAAAGTAAAACATTTAGTGTAGAAATTCCAACTCTAATAACATCACAACAGGATATAGCAATGGATCCCCAAGTTAAGGAGAAACCAATAGAGCAAGAAACATCTGATCAGTTCCCATATGAAGATGCTTTAAAGCCTTAAGTAGAAAACCAACAGAAAAGCACAGTTGAAGTTGTACAGCAAAGGAGGGAACTGGAAACTGCGGAAACTCTGAGTCAGTGTTGTAGAGTGATAGGCCAGTGTGTTCCCATATGAAAGAACAACGGATGACATGGGATGAAAATGAAGAGAATGTGGCACAGGAAGATGCTCTGAAACTTTCTGTAGAATGCCTGCAGGAAATAGAGAAGAAAGAATGTGCTCTCAGTTCAGAAGAAAATGATCTAAGAGAAGATTTGCTTGATTTAATAGAGATGTACAAACATATTAAGATCAGTGAAATAAACGGACTACACAAAGTCAATAAAACTCAAAATGTTAGAAGTCTGATAAAACAAATGAACACGACAATTATGTCTTCATAGAAATTCGTGCAGTATAACAGAAGTAAATAGGATATATTACTGTGCAGCTAAATTAATAACAGATAGTCTTACCACAAAAACAGAGGGCAGCAAGGGAAAGGATGGGAAGAAATGAAATGCCATCATGGAAATTGTGACTCCTCACCACTGGCCCAGTAATCAAGGAGCTTCAATTCTCACCACTAGCACCAGTGGGGGACGTACACTGGGAGGATGACAGGTACACACACAATTTCCAGATGCAGCTCACTGCATCAAGTGCAGTTTCCTTAAAAGCATACAGAGACCACAGTCAGAACTGGGCTGGTTTCTCCCTCTTTGCAAGATCCCCAATAAGACTCCCCACTGGCACAGCTATAGAGTTGAGATCTCAGCTGAATGGCCAAGCCAAGACCTCCAACACTCTCTGTCCAACCAGTGCTTCATGTCCCTGCCCAAGTAGCTGACATACACTCCTGTAGATTTGATTTACACACAGACCTGGGAAAGGCTGGCACAGGTTTACTAGCTGTGCCCCCTTCTGCCCAGATTATAAGGTAGTTATTATTGCCACCAGCCACCTTTTTATCAGCTACTTTAAGGCCTTAAAGGGTGTCCAATCTTACTGTATAATGTTACTATCAATACAAATGGTAGTTTGACCAAGAACAAGGCTGTTAAGAATGGCCTACACAGTGTCACCAAATAAATATGCAAGTACTCTCAGAACTTAAATATGTCTCACAAAGATCAGCCACAATTAAATGTTTAAATATATCTAATATTAAATAAAAGAACAAGACAATACTAAATAAACATTTACAGTAACATCAGAGTTCAAAATCACAGAAAATATTTAAAGCAACATTGCAGGACAGTCTCAAATAAATAAAGAAAAACATCTCAGCTAAGCTTTACTATGTTCCTGACTGTATCTAAGATAATTACTGTACCCTAATAACTTACGTCAGGGCAAGCAAGGCATATGCGGTGAGTGTATCTTGATGTCAGGTCAAAGACAAATACAAAATACTGTCTCTCAGTAAGAGACTTCCCAAATTAATATCTCAAATATTACTGCTGGGATAGCTTTCAGAATGATATTTTGTCATCTGACTCTGTCCCAGATAAAAAAAACATTTGATGCAGCTGGTAGCATTTAACATCTACCTGTGAACATACATGCACAAGGGCTTTTCCTCAAATCTTGGTACTTGCTGGAAGTCATAAAACAGTAAAACACTTGCAAGACAATGCAGAAAGTTGCTTAGTTTTAGACAGTGTATCTCCTTGCTACCATAAAGTAATTTAATTTCAGCTATTTTTCTGAAGTTAACCTCTTGTGTTCCAGTTTCCACTGTTACACTATCGTAACTCTATATATATTTTATGTACATTTCTGTTCCCTTCCAGCAGGGCATGCTGTGGATCCATTTTTAAACAGCTGTACAAACCATCTTATGACATACAGTTCTAATATATTTGTAACAAGCATATGAATCATGTTGATATTCACAAATAACATATTTACAAAATTCCAGATAACTCGGCTGGCAGAATCTCCTTTTCTGATAGAAGTATCAGACAGAGAAAACTATAAAGCAATTAAGAACGGTCACTGTTAGAAGAGCACAAAAGAGGGAACAGATTAACAAAAATACTTAGGATAGATATGATAAAAGCAATGCACAGTATCAGAACAGATCAGGATCTATCATGTGCCATCACAAATGCATTAAAATATCAACCCAGGTGGAAATATATAGAAGATAAGCAGATGAATATAAAGGAAAAGTACAAAATAAGGAGTTTATTTATAACCCAAAAAAGTTTTATAGAGAATTGGGACAAGAAAAATAAATAATAGATACATTTTGGAGAAATATCTGTGAAGATCCTGTGGAACATAACAAAGATGCTGAATAGATTAAAGAAGTAAAAGAAAGAATAAGAAGTTCAAATGTACAGGAATTGAAGTGGGATGAAGTAACAAAGAGATTGAAACAAAGTTAAGAAAAGCTCCTAATTGGAAAACCCAATGCCCAGATGCAGTACCTAACTTCTAGCTAAAAGTATTAACGTCTTTACAGGAAGATTTAGCCATGAGTAAGAACTATTTATATGTGCACCCTAAAAAGACACCAACCTGGTTAACAGGAAAAACAGTATTCCTGCTTAAGAGCAAACCTGCAAACTAACCTAAATACTATAGACTAATAACTTGCTTCTGACAACATGTAAACTATACACTGGAATTGATGCTGACAGTTTATAGTCATTTAGAAGAAAACTCAATCATGGTAATAAAACAAAGTGATATGTAACAAAGGATCATTTGTTGTTAGTCATAATGGAGAACTGTAAAAAGGGGAAGAATTTAAGTATGGCATGGATATACTACAAAAAAAAAAAAAAAACATTTCAGAATATTCCACATTCATGGATAAAAGAGTACTTAAAAATGTATAAGATACACCCTATTCTGATCAATTACATGGCCATGAAACAGTGGCAAACCACTTTGCAGTTAAATCATGATGAAGGACAAATTATTTTTCCAGGGATTAAAATTCGAAGGGGAATATTCCAGGGTCACTCTCTTGTCACCACCTTTTTTTTTCATGCCCTTAACCTATTAAGCTGCCTACTTAACAAATTAGGTCATGGATACAATTCTGTTCCCAGAAAACAAAGTGCAAGGACTTATGTTTTTGTGCGTGCATGATTTAAAACTGTATAGTTCATCAGATAAGAGGCTGAAAGCACAACTGCAAGTGGTCAAAACTTTTTCAGATGATGAAGTATGCCATTTAATCTTCTTAAATGTGCAAAAGCAGCCTTTAAAGCAGGAAAGCTGTAGCACCAAGAAAACATCAGCCTGTGACAGGAATGTGATAAAGAACCTGAGAAAGGGGGAGTATATAAATATTTGGGAACTGATGAAGGATCAACAATAACACATGAATAAATGCAAATAAATCTTGGGAATATTTTGGAAGACTAGAATTAATACTGAAAACAATGACATCCAGGAACAAATTCTAAGCTATAAATGCATTTTCTCTTTCTGTCCTAATTTACAATTTTTGAATGATTGACTGGCCCCAAAAGGGTTGGATCGGTTGGTCAGGAAGACAAGAAGGATGCTTCATGCTTATCAAATAATTTATAAAAATCAGTGTATACCAACCCTATATATATTCCCTGTTCTGAAGGAGGTATGGGCTTCCTCAAAACTGATTATATGTATAGATCTGCAGTCACAGGACTGCATACATATCTGTTGACCTCACAAGACTCAAACGTATTGAACATTTTAAAACATGGAGAATAAGCATACGATGAGTGGATGGGAAACAAAGTTTACCCCAGGGATCACTTCAGTGGCTCTGCTGGACAGAGGCACAAGGAACTAATCTAAGGGGGGCGGCAAAAGCCAACACATTCTGGCTAGGCTTATAAATGCCTTCGGGCAGATAGCCTAGTACCTACCTATGAACTTATGACTTCCCTGCTTAGTTTAGCAGAGGCATATCAGTGTCAAGTGGGCATGGAAATCAAACCAGAAGTAGATAAAAATCAGGCAACTGGATGTGTCAAAAACAAAAGAATTAATACAGGCTGAAGGATTAGATGAGAAGGCAAGAAATGTGGAAAATGCATAAATGTAGTTGCAAGTGTAGAAAACTCTTGAAACAACCTCATGCTGATGACGTTTGAATGCAGGAATGGTTAAGGAGAAGTGAATTTAAACCAAAAGAAAGATTAATATTGGCAAACCAAGATAGTGGACTACATACATGGTGGTTTAGAAAGTCCATTGAACATGTTGGAAAAACAGATAAATGTAGGTTTTGTGAAACAGTATTGGAAACAGTCACACATTTTGTTGATGGCTTTTGTATACTAATGCCAGAACGACTGTATACTGAAAGGCATAATAATACGGCAAGACTGTTGCATTAAGGATTGTGCAAACATTATAATATTGAAATATCTGAAAAACATTGGAAACATGAGCCACAAGGCATTATAAAAAATTATGTTTATATCTCATGGGATTACCCATTACCAGCAGTTAAACTAGATGGGAGAAAACCAGATATAGTATAGTCTATGAAAAGAAAACAAAATTGCTTCTTCCAGGGACTACAGTGTCTTATGTAGAGAGAGACACAAAGTCATAAAATACCAGGTATTACAGGCAGAAACAAGAGTAATGTGGAAGAAGGCTACCCAGACAGTTCCAATAGTAGTAGGAGCAATGGGTCTTTAAAAGTTTACACTTGTAATTATATGTTACTGATACATGTAAGTCTGTATGAATTGCAGGAGGAGTCAGCACTGGGCACATTGTGGGTTCTGTAAAGAGTACTTCTGGCTAACATCAAAGATTGAAACAATACTTATTTCATGAACTTTAATCATACTTTGACTTAGGAATGGGGTCCTTTCCCGTCATGGTATTAGAAAGACTTGGAGAAATTAAAAAGAAAAACATGAAGATATTAGCATACCTAGTGACAGACAAATTCATGTCTTAACTTTACCCTCCTCTCCCCCCAGGAAATACCATCAAGTATAACTCCTCATATTATCACTAGAGAACAGGTCCACAATGCTCTCAATAAGGCCAAGAACCCTGCATCAATAGGCCCAGACAATATCCCATCATGCCTTCTAAGTAGCATGAAACATGACTTATCAGGCCTTCTGGAATTGCTGTTTAACTGTAGCTTGCAAACAGGCTTTGTGTCTCATGAATGGAGAACAGCAACAGTCATCCCTCTGCATGTCGGTGGGTCATCTATAGACCCTGGAAACCACAGACCCATAATTCTTGCTAGTCTCATATGCAAAGCCATAGAAAGAATTATCATGGAAATGATCAGTAATGGCATAGGAAACCTCCAAACACTGGACCCAACCAAGTTTGGTTTTGTCAAGGGCAGGTCATGCGTACTCAACCTTGTGTTCTTCTTTGACAAAGTCACCAAAGCAATGGATGAGGGCAAAATGGTTTACACTGCCTACCTTGACCTGGCAAAGGCATTTGACACAAAACTCGGACGTTGTGGATGAACTCAAGAGGTTAGGTATACACTCTTATGTCACCTGGCGTATAACCAGCTGGCTCACAGACAGGCCCAGGAAGTTAGAATTAGGAAGATCACCTCTAGAAAGAGGCCAGTCACAAGCAGAGTCCCACAGGGATCAGTCCTGGGATCCCTCCTTTTTGGCCTTTATTTCTATGAAGTCTTGGTCAATGTCAAGGGCCTCTGGCTGACCAAATGTGCAGATGATCACAAATTAGGGGCAGTCATAGAATCCCCCACTCACACTAGTGCTCTTCAAGATGGGCTGATAGACAAATAACTTGTGTCAGAGCCATAGATTAAAACGAAATGCCAAGAAATCCATAAAGCATCCTTAAGGAAGTCATCCACCCCTAGTAACTATCATATTGACAACACACCCCCTAAGAGTTGACCCAGTAGTCAGGGTCTTGGTGACCCACATAGACAGTAAGATAATCTTTGACCATCACATTTACAGTAGTAAGGAAATCGTTCTGTGTTGTGCAACTTATAAACAAAAGTATGGCATCTAGGTCCAAGGAGGTCACTGTTACTCTCTACTCAGCATTTATCAGACCTATCATTGAGTACAATGCCCTCTTTGGTATGTACCTAACCAGACACATCCAACAATTTGAACATCCCAAACAGCACCAGAATTAACCATTCTAAAGACTTAAACTTTGCCTGTGATACAAATAGGCCTGTTACCCTTCCATGTGAAGCAGAGTTCCTCTCTAAATCAGTTTGTGTAATTTGGACAGTTGGATGGGAAACAAGAAATTCATCCCTAGTTTGGCACATTTGTCTGTAATGGACACAGGTGGCCTGTAAATGGTTCATCTCCCGGGCCCATAATTCTAAATGTTTCATCTCCCAAGCCTCTGTTTACACTTATCAAGGGTACCAGAACTTGTCAGAGATGTGGGATTCATGACTAGGCTTAAAATGGGCCTTCTGGACATTAGCCTAGTGCATATCTATGAACCAGTGAGGAACTGGAAATTTTCCCCTGGTCTGGCACCTACGTACCTAATGGATAGAGGCAGCCACTAAATGCTTGACTACACAAGTCCTAGCCAACATATACTCCTTAGAATAATCTTAAGGTTCCTAAACTTGTCAGATACTTTTGGGATGCATGGCTAGGCTTAAAAAGCCCCCTGTGATTGTTAGCTTAATATTCACAGATGAACCTATATTTATGCCACAGAATTAGGCTTCTTACAAGTTACTAATGGATAAATCTCTCTTTGGTATATAAGATAATGTCTGCCAGTACTTTTTGAAAGTTTGTGCCTGGAATGCAGTACTGCAGGTGATAATGCTGTATCAGGAACATAATACTGAAAATAAATACCAGTAAAAAAAGTTTGACATATGCATTGACTTCCAAAATTATGGAGTAAGTCAATAGCTGTAAATGTCAGTCATTAACTTCCTTCTAATGTACATTTGATGTGTATATGGGAAGTGGGATGTGTATATGGGAAGTGGAAGGGTATCAGCATGAGATTACATCTGTCAGACTTCATGAAGACCACTTTATTGTAAGCTTGACAGTTCAGTCTATGAGCCAATAGTGCCATCTGTAGGAGTCTAGCTGTCAGAGTTTACCTCAATTTCTAAAGCCATTACCATTGCTTAGTAGATTGTAAAGCTGTATTTTGGAGCTGTTAAAGGTACTTTTCCAAATGGAGCTCCTGTAAATGACAAGGTAGTTACTACAGTAGAATAGGCACAGACTCGTTGTATAACTTGGTCTCCTTAGAGAAAGAGGCAGATGGATCTAATCCAAACTGTTTCTCTTTCTGAAGAAGACACAATGGGTCTTTCCTCTTATGGCTGTCCATAGCTCATCAGTAGGCCAAAGTCCATATGATAACTGTCTAGGGGTCATGCCCTTTGCTGCCATGAGGCACATAGATGGTGTCTCTGGTTAGAATATATATCTTTTGCCACACTGTCTGGGTTCCTAACAGGAAGATCTTTCATTTCACTCCTAGAGGGCTTTACTTTACAAAGTGTTAACTGTGCAATATTTTCTCTGTCTGACAGAGGTCTTGCAAGAAAAGAAACTACTGTACTAGTATTACTGGTTTCTGGTAGCCTTATCAGGCTACTCCATTCCCTGTTGGTGCAAGCCTGTGTTTCACCAAAAAAACTGGAAATCCTCTGTTCCATCATAGAAGATCTTTATTGGGAAGAAGTTGGACACTTTCCACTGTTGGCCATTCCTATCTAGCAAGGGGGTTCCAAAAGTCATAGCCATGACAACCTGGATTTTAAGGTGCATAGTGGGTGCAAGCACGGCCACTCCTGTGCCACAATGGCCTTGCGGCAGTCATATCTTCACATTTCCATTTGTACTTCTGCAGATGGTGGTGGTGCAGTGAACAGAGATGCCAGTTGCAAATTCATCACAGGCTAACAGATCTTTTTCTGTTAGATCCCAGTCTCCCAGTTGCAGAGTTTTTGACTCTTTCTGCCAGTCTTATCATGAGCCATTCCATCCCACAGCTGAATCCATCTCGATATTTGATAGATGCTTTACTTACGAGATAAGACCATTTGGGCTTCTCTGTTGTGCAGGACAAATGTGGTTTGCATAAAGGAGGTCTTCACATAAACCAATTCAGTGTGAGGGCAATGTTTTTCATGCTGCAAGGAGGGAGTTAAGACTAGAGATCCTCCTGAGGCATTTGAAAAGCCAAGCTGTTTTGTATAGGTAATTAAGACGTAACCTGTGCTTGGTCTGATCCATTTCCCACTGTAAGTTTGTACCTGGAATGCAGTTGCTTGTAATGCTTTGCAGAAGAGCGACTTAGGTATTGCACTGCACTGCACCATCAACCTTGGTATCTGTTTTACAACTGGGAACATTAACACACAGGATCTCAACGTAATAGTTACAGTCCTCCCTGTAGCTGAGGATAAGGGAGGCATGTCTGCTCAGAATGTTGTAAGAAGGTGCCTCTGGACACTGACCTGTTAGCCATGTAGAGGGTGCATTCCACCACCTTGTTCTACTTCAGGTTTTCTTTTTGATATGTTTTTGGCAGATTTCAATAATGTTTGCTCCACAAAGCTCACTCAGCCACCAGTGTTGTAGATGTTAACACTCTAGTAACCATAGTGCAGTTATTTTTAGGGAACTGAATAGTTCTCAGGGTGGCGCATATTTCCCTTTTCTTGAAGAAACTTGCATTCCCACAACTGCTGAGCTTCTTGACTGACATGGTCTTCCTCAGGTGGATATCAAATGTTGGAGGTGTAATGGGGAAGAAAGAGGTAACTGGAAACATATTTTTGGGGAGTGTGATGAGTTGTCAGAATTTAAAAATTCCCTACAGAGTACTCTGTCAGAAATATTGTGAGAGCATATGGCTGTAACCAACAAAATGATTCTTTTGAGCTGAGACACAATCTGAATTGCCTAGACATAGCAAGGCCTTATTAAGTTTAATTATACTCACTGCCAAAAAAAGCAATTACTAGAAAATAGAAATCAAAATCTAAACCAACTTTATTTGAAGTATTGTTTTATTATAAAACAGATAAATGAACTGGGAGTGGGATCTTTAGAAAAAGGAATGAGCAAATCATACCTCCAAAGATACCTTACTAAAATGATACAAAGCGTAAACAACATGTCTTACATGGACTTACTCAAAGCCCTGTCACCATACTCTGTATCCTGCAGACTGCTAAGAGGTGACCTGTGTTTGGCATACAAGGCATCTTCCAACCCAACACTGATGGATTTACTGAAAATCAGAAATACTTTGGGGATATAAACCTCTTCTGCAACACCAAGAGAGTAGTTTGGAAGGACAGGTACATCTTGCAGAGGATACCACTGCTCTGGAACAGACTCCCCATCCATATAAAATAAAGTTTATCCCTGTCTATATTCAAGCACAACTTGAATCTTTGGATGAAAAACAGGAAATGCTCCAGGACCGTCCCCTATGCTACTAATGTACAGAGGCAGCTGCTAAATGCTTTATCCTATGCATGTGTCCCCTGGAATTATATATGGTATGATCCCAGTTATTCTCAGGTAATTGCAGCTGGCCATTTCCAAAACAACAGAGAGCCAGTGTTACCTGAGCCAGAAGGTAGTCACCAAAATGATCTTGGGGACTCCTTCAGAATCTGAAGAAGTACCCTGGATATCAGTAGGAATGGTTGCAAACCATACAGGAATATTCATGTTCAAGCAAAATAATGCATCTGTCTTCCAGGCCTTCTTTCATGGAGTCCTGGAGCAGACTCTTGCTTAGATGATTATTCAGAGAGGAGGCAAATATGGCTGAGGAACTCCCTACAAATAGGTCAAACTTTGGAAGACTGCCTGATCTAGTTTCTATTCATGCGTGTCTGTCCTTGTCCTGCTTAGTTTGTCTTTCACACTATTTTGAATGTAGCCTGATGGAGTCCAAATGCTGCTGACTATTAAAAAAAGAGAACAAAGGTGATTTACAGATGAACTGGGAAACATCCATCTCGAGTGCTAGCATCACTACTTTGGTATGCACTGATTTCCTCAAATGTCTCTGTCTCTTAGACCCCCTGATAATTTGAGATAGTGCAATGTGTGGAATTAGCAAAGAAGACGTAGCTATTGAAGTTACATTAATCACACAGGAAAAGGAGATACAGTTCAAGCAGAATCTAGCTTCTCATGCTGATGTAATAATAAATACACATTGTCCAAGATACTGTCTGTAGTGTAGTCCTGACATGGTTACAAAGACAAATGACAAAGATCTGGCTACAGCTCTGTACCCTGTTTATGCCTCTAACCTGTTTTGTGTAGCATTCATGATCATGTTCTTGTATGGAGGGTGGATTTAAAATGTAGTGTGTGAATATGTGAGTAACTATGTTCCCTTTATTTGGTAGCAGGTGCATACCCTTGGCTGTCAAAAAATGAAACCAAACCACCTGAAAATGTTTTATATAGTAGTCATTAGACACCAGGGGAATCACAAATTCACACCTGGGCTACTGGTTGTGTCCCTTATGGACAGGGGCAGTCTGTAAGATACTCAATGCATACTAAGAAATCCATGCCATCTTCTTGCCCATAGAGACCGTATCTTTGCCAAAATTGGGTTATATTGGCTAGGCTTGTAAAAGCTCTTAAGCTGTTAGCCTAGAAATTTCTTGTGAACTTATGGGTTGGGTGAGGCCAATCAGTAACCAAATTGGATAGGTTAATTTGAACACAAAACAGGAAATTGGCTAGACTTAAAATGTCTGTCAAGGGCTGCTATACTAGCACTTACCTATGAACCTGTGAACATAGAAATAAGTGGAATTTGTGGAGACAATACATGCAGAATAATCTTCAGGAGGAAGAGTGAGATTTAAGGGAAGGCAGGGATTAAGCAAGTTATGTAATGCTGGACTAAGTGACAGTTGTTATAAAGAAGTAAACATATACATAATGCATAATTTATGTAAATGAAAAAATGTTAACATGGTTTGTTTTCTTTTTTAATACTGTATGTATGCCTATACCTTAAGTGATTATCTAATAAAGGTGTTAGTTCCTTAGTGCAATGCTTCAACATGTGTGGGAGCTTATCTGGTTTCCACGTACTCCAGAGGAGAGAGCTAGCACCATGCAAAATTTGTGTACCATTGCTCATTTCTGTGAGGTATTGGAGGCCATAAAATGCACCCATATTGACATAAAGGCCCCACTTTGTGAACTGGAAAAGAGGTCAGTGAACAGAAAAGGGTATCACTCCAACTGTCAAGTAGTCTGTAATATACAAGGTATCATCTATAATGTGTATGCAGGCCAAATGATCAGTTTTCAGATCTCCCACATATGGCACATATGTGACCTGTACCTAAGGTTTGCAATGGGTGATTTCCTACAAGGACATCTAATGTAGGATGCTAGCTATGTCCTAGAACATTGGGTCATGACTCTTACGAAAACCCCACACAACCCTACTGAGCAAGGTTTCAACACTGCACATGCACAGACAAGAAATATTGAAAAGCGTGTATTTGGGCTGTTCAATTCAGTGTTCTACTGTCAGAATACATCTGGAGGAGACCTGCAATGTGACCCTGCTACCACTGCCAGAATATTGACCATGTGTGCCTTCTTACATAATATTATACTTAGAAAACAGTTGCAGCAGGGTGCTCCAGTACAGATACTGCAGAGATTCCAGCACCTCGGGCAGTGTCAGGTGACACACATGAGGGGTCCAATGAGGAACTAACATCAGGGGATGATCGTGGCAGATGGTGGTGAGAACAATATCCCATGACACTGGCTAAGAGGCAGTAAATTGCACAAACACCGATCAGTTGATTAACATAAATGCTAAGTAGATATGAATAGTAACACTGATGCGTGCATGCATACAAAGAAACCAGACTTTGCTTACCCATTCACTGGCTGGCTGCTGTGAGCATCAGGTATAGGCAAACTCATGCTGGGACAGTCTCAGAAACAGTAGCAAAGGTGTGTTGTCAACCTGTCATGAACATATAGTACAATACATAAACAGATGTAAGTAGGAACTAAAAATCAAAGATGCCTGTACAGGGATATCACAATACTAACTGATATATTCAGCAAATACAGACACCAATGGTGATGTATTCAAACAAAAAACACTGCTGATTCCCTATGCATTTCCTGTCCACTCTGTACATCAGGCATGTAATCAGCCCTGGTCAAACAGTCTCACAAGGGAGATTGTCAATCTCTGCATCATCTTCATAGGGTGATGAGCAAGATATTTATACAGCTATGAGCACAGAATATAAGCAAATACATTAAGATACAAATAATTTGCAGTTGTATGGCACAAAGAAGTATTTTGCATAGTCCATGCATTGCCTTCTCATTATGTGCATTAGACATAAGCAGCCCAAGTCAGACACCCCTCCAGAGGTCAGGAAACTCTCAGCATCATCTGCACAAATGGGCAAGCAAGCTATCATACACAAATACAACTGATATTAATACAGAAAGCAAACAGAGTAAATAAAAATCATTATGTATCCAAATGAAAACCCCTTTGACTAATTGTGCATTATATGTCCACTCTGTACATCAGACATACCCAGCCCAAGTCATAGATTGTGCAAGGCAAAGGGCAAGGCAAAATCAACATAATTTGCACAGTGTGTGTGGGGTGGTACAGGAGGGCATATCTTACACAGAGGAAATGTTTGTGTGATAGATGAGCTAATAGCAAGTATGCACTCTCAGGGCCACTATTTCCAGATGTGATGAAGTCCAATTTGAAGTGTGTGTGAGGTGTCATAGACAGCTTGAGGTGTACTGTGTGCAGGTCTGCAGGGACACAGCCATAACATATGTGCCAGCACTATGGCCTGGCAACCTGGACAGGCGTGAGCCATGCATAGTAGAGGTTCAAGTTTGTCATGAATGCTCCCAAACACATTAACTGCCTCAGACAGGAGTTGTGCTATTTCCACAACCCTGGCTAGAAGATGGAGTGCTACCTGAATGTGAATGATGTCTGCTGGATGAGCTGTCATCACTACTATGTCCATGGCCTTAACTCAGATAATCATTTCTGGGTGTGGACACATCCACCTTGGATGTAGCAGTAGAAATGCTACCACTGAGAGAGTGTTATCTGGCACATGTGAGGATGTATCGGTGGACCAGCCTCATGAATGCAGCCTCTCCTCCAAAAGATGATCCAGAGCAAACACTGCATGGTCCAGTGTGTCATTCATTCTGCCCAAGGAATCACATACATGGTTTATGCAGTCTTGTATGTCAGAATGTATGATAGACAGTAGTCTTACAACCTCTGCCAAGGCCCCAGTAGAACTTACCTGTGCCTCCATGATGGCCCTGCATATATATTGGGTGGCAGGTACTGATAAACCAACCTTAGGAGGAGGGCAGAATGCATACTTTCTCTAAGTACTTCTACTGACACCTCTGTGTGGTACCTCCCCCTCATGATAGCTAGTGGGAGATTTTGTCATGTCCACAACTGGGGTTACCACACTACCCTGATTATCCATGTCCCCATCAACCTGTCCACTCTCACATGGTTCTGTGTCATGGGTATGCATACTTTGTCTATGTTGTGGGTAGGGGATGTGGGTGTCACACTGCCTGTGTCTTATGTACCCCTGCAATCCCAGATTGTACCTGTTCATCACAGCTATCATTGCCAGCAAATAACATTCTTCCAATGTCAGACAGAGAGAAGTCCACAGTGCTGATGCCAGACAATGCTTCACCTGTGAATAAACCAAAACAAAAACAAATGCAAGAGAAATAAACGTAATTATAATATTTATACAAAAATAACTCAGCCACACGTGCCAATTCTGTAGTCTCCTTGAGTAATACACATTCAGGCCTAGTTAGTACTTGGATGGGAGACCGCCTGGGAATACCAGGTGTTGTAGGCTAGTTAGCATTGTTGCCTCACAGCAAGAGGTTTTCTGGTTCAATTCTCGGCTGGGGTGTCTCTTGTGTGGAGTTTGCATGTCCTCTCTTGAGGTCATGTGGGTTTCCTCCAGGTGCACTGGTTTCCTCCCACATTCCAAAGACATGCAGTAGGTGAATTGGACACTCTAAATTGGCCATAGGTGGGTGTGTGTGTGTCTACAAGTGAGTGAGTGAAGTGTCGCAGCAGGGCTAGCCACCTGGTGGTGTAAACCTTGGCTCAATATGATTGCCACTGCGGAAGTGACACTCTGACCCCATGTGCAAAATGGGAAAAGGGGTTGAGTATGGATGGATGGATTGAGTAATACACATAACTAATGCATGTAAGTATGCTCATACCATGTACAGGTGATCATTGTACCTCAATGCCAGATGTACCTAGACACAGTAGTTGACAGAAGTATAAGCATAGAAGTCAGCATCAGTTGTAAAAAGGTGGACATCAGTACATGAAATCCTCTGGGTTTGTTCCTTCTCTGCCTCAATGTCCAGCACCACACTGAAACTTTTCCAAGCTGCCCAAATCCCTAATACTTGACAGGAATTCATCCATCTCAGTGAGTGGTTGTATGGTAGGCAGCCCACCATCAGCAGCCCTTCACTCACATGCCACAACCTTTGCTCTGACAATGGCCTTTTTAATTATGTCACTGGCCTATGTCAGACCATGTGGTTTACCCAGCAGTGCCCACCAACAAGCTTGACATCATCCTTCACCTGCTGCCAGACACAATCACAGAAGAGCTTGCTGGAGACGCATAAATTAATGAGCCATCCACCATGGAGATGAAGGACCTGTATTATGCCCTCATTCTCAGCATCTGTAAAAGGAGGCTTATTTGAGGAATTAGGTGTCTCCCTGTTGTGATGGAAGAAAAAAACAGTATCACAAAAATAACACGCACACACATGGGTAGTACAGACCGCTATACTTGTGGAGCAAAATATGTCGGTATGTAGTTATTGAGTAGCATCATAGAAACATCAGTCTAAAAAATATTACACATTAAACATAGAGGTGTAAAGGATGCTAATATAGCCAGCACTGTAAGATCCCATATGCATCTCACAAAAAAATTATAAAGTACAGAAGATAAACAGTAGCAGAAGGAATATACATCTTCCAAGCAGAGAAAAATGTTTGTATGGCGCAACATGTTCCTGATGTCATTGTCTCAATGTAATGCCATAAGTGCAGTATTCATATCTTGTGACAGTGTTATCTGTGTGATATCATTACTGTAAATATTTTGCTTGAAGAAACTCACAAAGTAGATAAATCAGTTCACTGACGTTTATCCGTGTTTTTTTTTTTTGCTTCATCCTGTGTGCCATGCTGTCCATTGCACATTGGTGCTGGTTACTGATGCCTCATAGGGAATGACAGTTACCATCCTATGGCAAAAACTCCAAATTTTATTTTGCATGTGCAAAGACTTAGCCATCAGTCACACAAAAGAGACTGGCAGTGATGCCTCTTACTTAGCATTTTCAGCATTACCGAATGCAGAAAATAATTTTTTTCTGTACCGACCTGAATAGCTTCACATAGTAATACAGGGTTTGAATCCACATAAGGGATAGAATATGTTTGAGGCATAATACATGTAATCATTTCTTTTTTTTTACATTTTAATGTATTGTACTCAACTCCTTTAGATGCACCTGCAATTTATAATAGTAATGTTGCAATATATTTGTTGACTGTGGCTGCTAAGGCTGATAACGTTAACCTATGTGTCTCCCAGAGTGGTCACTTCACTAATAAAAATAACACACTTCTGGGTGCATGCTGAGGAATGAATAGTACATGTACAATGCCATGTGAAAACATAACTAGCAGAGTACTAAAGTAGCTGAATACATGTACGATACCATGAGAAAACATAACTAGCAGAGTACTAAGGTAGCTGAATATGAAGAGCACAACAAAAGAGCTGTCAAAACACACCTGTACATTGCTATGCTAGCTTATTTCTATGATCGTTAAGTGTAACTCCTAAAGTAATATGTAACATGCTGTGAAGAGATCTCTTGTACAATCTGTAGGTACCTTTCCTCAATATTTTCCCCTCAGTTTAATTTTTCCAAGTCTTTTGGGTTTCTAATGCCATGACAGGAATGGGACCCATTCCTAAGTCAAAGTGCGACTAAAGTTTATGAAATTAGTATTGTTTCAATCTTTGTTTTTAGCCAAAAGTGCTCTTCGCAGCACCAATATGGGACATCCCTCTCATAAAATAATAGGATTGTCAGTTTACACAACAGCACATCACATATCTAAGTGCTCTGAAATAAAAATACTGATGTTCATCGTGTTTCACTGTTGCAGTCATTACTCTTGGGTTATCCTGTTGGCAGGCTACCCGCGGTCAGCCAGAATTCCAAAGTCTGGGTCCGGCGTCAGTTGCTGTCACCTCTTCCCCAACGTCAGAGCACCAGGGGTATAAAAGATGTAGTCGACATCATTTTCTTCAGTCTTTCTTGCCACGCGGTGCTCGAAGCAAAAGCAGTTCGCAAGTGCCGGTCGGCCATTTCCTAAGATTTTCACAGACGAATTTCACATCTGAAGTCTTCATTAAAGCTAAGTACCCCGTTGGGGAAACTTTTTTGTTGCTCCAGACCGATGTCAGAAAAAGTTAACAATTGTATTTCTTGTGGGAAGCAAATACCTCATAAGGATTATCATTCTTACTGTATTCCTTGCCTAGACCCTGATCATAATGTTGCTAGCTGCCGGTTTTGTGCTAGATTCAACAAACACACTATTAAGCGTAGGTTTGATTTTGCTTATCATTACTTTGGCCGAAAATTCAATTACATTATGCCGTCGGAACAGCCGACGATCAGAATTTCTAAAAAACACAAGGAAAAAGAGAAGGAGAGGCATCCGAGATCCAAAACCAACGATGAGGCTTCCGCTAAGCCAGTCGCCGGTTCTCAGTGAGGCACTTTTGCAGCCCCTGACACCCGCTACCTCAGAGCCACAGGCCAATGATGACTCCCATGTGGAGCCAGCTAGGCCTCTGGATACTCACGGTATTGGACACTCGGAAATCATTCCCTCAGATCGTTCTGGAGCCGCTGAGCAGGCATCGGCTTCTGAGGGTGTTTTCAGACCTATACAGCTATATGTAAAGCCTACATCAGCTTCAAAAGCAAAAACTACAGCAGCTTTAAAGACAAAGAAACAAGTACAGCATTCTCCAGGACAGACTTCCATGCCTAAGAAACAGATGCTCAAAATGGCCAAAGACCTTATTACCTTGATCAGGGGTTCCCATCCCCCTCCTGACAAGAGGCCTAGGCAAGAGACAGACTATGACTCTTCAGATCAGGTTTCCATTTCCTCTGACTCCTCTTCTGTACAGAAATACTCTCTTCCTCCCTATGATGATTCTGATGCTGAAGAATCCATTCCTTCAGTCTCTCCTCCTGAGGATTATTCTTTTGGGGGAAACCCTGCATACCATGAGGCAGCATTTCCACTGGAAGAGCCAAGATTACTCCGAATCAAAGAAAAGGTTTAGAGATTTTCTTTTACTTCCTCAGCACAGGCCTCTTGCTATTCCCCCTGTATAGACATAGTAGATGATGTATTTTTAGAATCCGGCCTTTCTCCAGACTCCTTACCTCCAGCTCCTGTTAAGCCAGGCAGATACTACAGGGTTCCAGATTCACATAAATTTCTTCATAAAAACCCTGCTGCTGACCCAGAAACTATTTCTCAGGGTCCCAAGAGGGTTAAGACCACTTCTGCAAAAAACACTGTCCCTTCTGACGGATTCAAGGGCACTAGACAGATGGGGGAAAAAGGTTTACACTTTGGCTACTTTGGCTGTGAGGGCTTTAAATTGTCAATTTCATATGATTAAATGTCAGCAATACTTAATGTCACTGTTAAAACAGAAAATGTTGACTAATTCTGATTGTACAGAAAATAAGGAAATACAGGATTTATTGCATGCAACTGAACAAGTGGGAAATCATACCTTGCAATGTGGTCTTGATTCTCTGGAGGCCTCCTGCAGGGCCGCAGTTATGGGTTCTGTCATTAGGAGGCATGCTTGGTTAAAGGAACAAAATCTGCCTGATCATGTTAAAGCAAAATTATTAGATGCTCCATTACATCATGATACTTTATTTGGTGTTAAAGCAGAGGAAGTTTTGAATAAAATGGAGGACAAAGCGAAATCTATGCAAACAGTAAAGGATTTCTTACAGGTTCAGCCACCAAAGTTTAGCAGGAACTGGCCTACAAAGAATTGGTCCTTTCCAGTGTCGGACAGGCCAGAAAGAGGCAGATACAGACATCCCAGAGGCAGATCCCAGCCCCAGGGCTCATACAGGCCTAAACAGTGGGGGCTCTTCTACCTCCAAAAGTGGAGAAGACAAAGCACAGCCATACAAGAAACAGTCCCAATGACTTGCCTCTGCCAGCACCAAGCACTTATCTTCTTGCAGCCCCCCTTAGGGGGAAAACTAGCTTTTTTTTCCTCAAAATTGGCACATGATCACCCAGGACAAATGGGTATTGAATATAGTGTCCCAGGGCTACAGGTTCCACTTTCACACCCTGCCAAAGGCAAAAGGTATGACAAACCTACCACACAATTAATGGGCAGAGGCACAAAAACAAGTTTCATCCCTTATGCAAATGAGGGCCATTCAGCAAGTACCACAGCAAGAGCAGGGACAAGGATTTTACTCAAGACTTTTCTTGGTTCCCAGAAAGGACAAAGCCTGGAGACCAATACTGGACCTGTCTTTTCTAAACACATTTCTGGACGTTCCAAAATTCAAAATGTTAACTCTGCAGCAGCTTCTGCCCATGCTGGGCAAGAAGGCTTGGCTTGTAACTTTGGACCTAAAAGAGGCATACCTGCATGTCCCAGTCAGACAGTCTTGCAGAAGATACCTCAGATTCATAGCTGGCTCAATGCACTACCAATTCTCTGCACTGCCCTTTTGCTTATCTACAGCACCCAGGGTATTCACAAAATGCCTGGCACCAGTAATTGCATTTTGCAGACAGAGGAATTCAAATTTATCCTTACTTGGACGACTGCCTTATACAAGCAGAGAACAAAGACAGTCTGCAAAAGCATCTGGCGTTCGTATAAAGATTATGAATTTGCCTAGGGTACACAGTAAATGAAAAAAAATCAAAACTAGTACACTATCAAGACATAATATTCCTGGGTGCAAGCTTAAATACAACTGCCCAGATGGCTTATCTCATGCCAGACAAACAAAGGCAACTAACGTCTTACTTCGAAACGTTGGCAACAAAGACCCAGTTATCTGCAAGAAAAATTCTCCAGGCTTTGGGCTTCATGGCATCCGGCATTCTGCTAATTCCATATGCCAGACTGCATATGAGGAAACTTCAATGGTACCTAAAAAGTGTCTGGACTCAACATTGTCAAAGCCTGGAAGCATTAATTACCCTAATTCCTTGCCTGCAACAGGAGTTTCGATGGTGGGCACATGCCTGTCACCTCAACAAGGGACAGCCATTCACTCTACCCACAGCCAGGCAGTCAATAACAACAGATGCATCAGATTATGCCTGGGGAGCACACATGGCAGGAAAATGTATTCAGGGCACATGGTCCACCAGACAAATGCATCTACATATCAATGAAAAAGAGATGCTAGCTGTTCAGAATGCCCTGACAGCTTTCAAGGATCTTCTCCATCCAGGACAACTACTGATAAGGATGGACAATACTACAGTCATGTGGTACATAAGCAGGGAGGCACACATTCCTACCCCCTCTGCAGGCAAGCCATGACTTTGTGGAACACAGCATTGACTTATCAAGTACACCTGCAAGCACAATTCGTGCCAGGAAAGAACAATACTCTGGCAGACAAACTAAGCAGAAACCTTACGGATCCCCATGAGTGGAAACTGGATCCACAAGTCTTCAGCATGATAACAAAGGAATGGGGATGCCCAGACATAGATCTATTTGCTCCCCCTCACAACTGCCAACTACAAAAATTCTGCACAAGGACTTATCACAAGCAAGCATGGAAAGTGGATGCTCTGTCATTCAGCTGGAAAAGTCTAACAGTATATGCCTTTACTCCTCTACCTCTCCTCCCCAAGGTACTCCTAAAGGTCAGACAAGAGAAGCCAAAAATGATTCTGATTGCCCCAGACTGGCCAGGCCAGCACTGGTACCCAATCCTAAAAAGCTTGTCTCAAGGCCCAGCCTTGACATTGCCTCTAATTCCTCACTTACTGACTCAGCGAAATAATCAGATTCTGCACAGCCAACTCAGGACCCTAAATCTGGCAACATGGCGGATAATGTAACCATTCAAAACACACCTCTCTCCAAAGCAGTGATGGATGTTATTTTGGAGGCCAGGAGGCCCAGTACCAGAAAACCTTATGCAGAAAAATGGAAAAGATTCTGTGCTTGGAACCAGGCACAAGGAATTGACACATCTGTACCAAATATTAGTCAGATTTTGCAATACCTGAGATGCTGGACAAAGGCCTATCCTTTTCATCAATTAAAATTCATGCCTCTGCCATTTCAGCTCATTACAATACGGAACCTCCTATTTTTTCCCATCCATTGCTAAGGCAGCACCTCAGAGGGTCAAAAACGTAAGACCTCCAAGGAGAGCCCCAATACCTGCATGGGACCTCAATTATGTCTTGGAAAAACTCATACTGCCGCCTTTTGAGCCAGCCAATACAGCTGATATAAAGTTTTTATCTTGGAAAACAGCTCTGCTCCTAGCAATAACCTCTGCAAGATGAGTTTCAGCATTACAGGCACTCATGGCTGTGGAACCTTTCATCATTTTCCATCCAGACAGGGTTTCTCTAAGGACGAACCCAACATTTATGTCTAAAGTAGTGTCCAGTGTGGCCCTTAACCAAACCATTCATTTGCCTACCTTTTATCTGAACCCACAGAATAAGGGTGAGCGACTTCTGCATTCTTTGGACATACACAGACAACTACGCTTCTACTTGGACAAAACTAAAGCTTTCAGAAAAACTGAGCAACTTTTAGTAGCATATGCTGCAGGATCTCAAGGAAAGCCTATCTCAAAACAGACTTTTTCAAAATGGATAGGCCACTGCATTCATTTCTGCTACTCACAACATGGCAAATCAGTGCCCAAGGGCATTAGGCCTCATTCTACCAGGGCAGCAGCCACTTCAGCAGCCTTTCTCAGAGGAGTACCAACCAAAGACATTTTAGATGCTGCAACTTGGAGTTCAGTGCACACTTTTACAAAGCACTACCATTTACCTCTCTACTCTAAATCCAGAGCAGGCTTCGCCACTGCAGTTCTGCAAGGTCGTATAGCCTCTCCTAATCCTATTTAGGCCTAGCCACCCAATCTCAGCTTTGGGATTCAACCCAAGAGTAATAACTGCATTAGTGAAACACGATGAACATAGTACAGTTGTGTACCTACCATAAATGTAGATGTTCAAGTGTATTCACTGTTGCAGTCCAGGTTACTCACCCACCATCCCCCTTTTCTTTGATGGGACTTACCTATACTTCTCTATCTTATACAACCTATGTGGTGTATTTGCTTGTAGATGAAGGATATGTTTATTTTACTGCATGCATAATTATTGGCATAATATTTTTAGCCTACCATTTTGGGGGCACCTGACATCTGGGGCAAGAAAAACTGAAGAAAATGGCATTGGCTGCATCTTTTATACCCCTGGCACTCTGATGTTGGGGAAGAGGCGATAGCAACCGACGCCGGACCTAAACTTTGGAATTCTGGCTGACCGCGGGTAGCCTGCCAGCAGGATAACCCAAGAGTAATGACTGCAACAGTGAATACACTCGAACATCTACATTTATGGTAGGTACACAACTGTACTTTTTTATTATTTGCACAGTAGTTGGCATAGAGCACTGTCAATGGTTAGGAATGACTGTATAGAAATGGCACTTAATGTCAAAAATTATGCATATGCTAATACTTTGCCATCAGTGGTGCAAATAAGCTTGGTAGTAATGGGCTTCAGTAAGTGATTCTGACAAGCTGAAAGTAATGTCAGTTCTGTTACTTGTATAGGTTTTGTTGTCTCGTTGTATACCTGATATGAGGAGTCTAGTCCAATGTAGTTAGTGCACTGCTGTGTGTCGTGAAGGGTGTTATTCTATCACATTTTCCTTCCCAGTTTCACAGTGTATTCCATTGAACTGGTACAATTACAAATGCATTTGCTGACAGGTAATGATGAGTGCAATAGTGATATCATTTGCTTGTATGCCTTATTAACCTGCACATTGTATACACATAATGGTGTTTTTTTCACTGATGTGGATATGAACACAAGACGTACTTTCAATAATGCATAAAACAGTGATGTGGAGATAATCAGGAATGCTTGGGTGACACTCCAGTATGTGACAGCTGCCTCTATTACCCAACACCTTCATGTTCAGTCCCTCTAACAATACCTTTGTGACTGCCATTCTGCAAAATTCCTTCACCTATGATGTTTTAGACACATGATAGTTCAAGTCCCTTAGTGACCTAACCCATGACAGAATTGCTGTGGAAACACAGGAGAACTATGGCTAACCAGGTTTGCTGATGACTGCAAACTGAGAGCCATAATTGACTCTCCGGCTGACACAGACATCCTCCAAAAGGGCCTTACTGAGACGGACACCTGGTGTCAAAGTCATGACCTCAAGCTAAATGTCAAAAAATGCATAGTCATCCCGTTTGGGAAAAACAAAACACCCATGAATTACCACATAGGTGGCAGCCCCCTTAATACAGAAGAGGTAATAAGAGATCTGGGGACCCAGATAGATAGTAATCTCTCCTTTGACAATCATATTACCAAAGTAGTTAGAAAATCCTTCTATGTGGCCCATCTAATTATTAAAGGGTTCGCATTTAGAAATAGAGAGGTTATAGTGCCCCTCTACTCGTCACTCATTAGACCCATTGTAGAGTACAATGCCCCATTTGGGATGTACCTAACAAGATGCTCCCAACAGCTGGAGAGAACACAAAAGTACCTCACCAAAGAGGATTACTGGTCTAAAACATATGTCCTATGCAGCCCGACTGAAAAAACTCCGGCTGTACTCAGTGGCATATTGCTTACTCAGAGGTGATCTCTGCCTGACTTATAAAGCCATGTCCAACTCAGAATTGATGGACATGCTCCACCTAAAGAAAGTCACTGCGAGCCACATGCTCTAGTGAGCTAAACCTTGCCACAACAATATATAGAACATGCTGGAGGGATAGATTCTTGTCATAGAGACTCCTCATGCTTTGGAACAAAAATCCAAATTACATCAGGCAGAGCCCCTCACTAACACTCTTCAAGAGAAACCTTGAGTGGATGGGTAACGGAAAATACACCCCTGGGATCACTTCATTGGCTCTGCTTGACAGAGGATTGGTTAATTAATCAGTGAGGTGGCGAAAGTAGACACACTCTGGCTAGGCTTATAAATGCCCTCGGGCAGATAGCCTAGTGCTGTGCACCTATATCAGTTAATCCATCATAGGTCATAGGTTAGTATTAGGCTATCAGCCCTAGGGCCTGTACAGCCTAGCCATAACAATTCCCTGGTGGCTATTTCTTCCCACAATATTTACTTCCCTGGACCCCGTCTATCAGGATGACTGATGTGATCCCCGGGGTGAATTTCTTATCTCCCAGCTAATTGTCAAGGTTCTTTTTGAAGAGGGCCAAAGAGGCGCTCTGCTTGACATGTATGGGCAGTCTATTCCAGAGTCCGGGGAGTCTCTGGGTCAGGAACCTATCCCTCCAGCATGTTTTGTTCATTCTGATGACAGGATTTAGATCCCTGGAGCATGTGGCTCTGAGGGATTGGTATTTCTTTAAGTGTAGCATGTCCAACAGTTCTGGGTTTGACATGGCCTTGTATGTTAAGTAGAGATTGCCTCTGAGTAGACGATATGCGACAGAGTATAGCTGGAGTTTTTTTTAGATGGTCAGCATAGGGCATCTGCTTTAGGCCTGTGATTCTTTTAGTAAGATATTTCTGCAGCCTTTCCAGTTGTTGCAGATGTCTTGAGACGTACATACCAAACGGGGCGTTGTATTCTATAATAGGTCTAATGAGGGATGAGTACAATGGGACAATGACCTCCTTTTTCTGGATGGAATGCCCTTAGTGATGAGGTGTGCCACATAGAAGGATTTCCTGACTGTTGTGGTGATGTGGTTATCAAAGGTGAGACCACTGTCCACCTGTGTCCCTAAGTCTCATCACACTTTTGGTGTTTAGTGTACTGCCACCTATGTGGTAGTTCATGGGTACATGTTTTTTCCCAAAGGGGATAACTATACATTTCTTGGCATTGAGCTTGAGCCCATGGCTCTGGCACCAAGCACCTGTTTCTGTAAGGCCCTTTTGTAGAATATCCACATCATTTGGGGATTCAATAATGGTTTCCAGTTTGCAGTCATCTGCAAACTTTGTAAACCAGAGTCCCTTAGTGTTGACCTGTACTTCAGAGAAGCAGATGCCAAACAACAGCAGTCCCAGGATTGAACCCTGAGGTACTCCACTTGTCACTTGTCTGGAGCTGGATTTAGTGTCAGCTACTTTTACAGTGTAGGTTTTGTCAGTAAGCCAGTTGGCAATCCATCAAGTGATGTAGGGATTAATGCCCAGCTTAGTATGTTTATCTATGATTCCAGAGTGGGGGATGGTGTCAAAGGCCTTGGCATGGTCCAGATAGGCTATGTGGACCACCTTACCCTTGTCCACAGCTCTGGAGACTGATTCAAAGAAGTCAATCAGGTTCAGGAGACAAGCTTAGCCCTTCAAAAACCCAAACTGGGTGGGATCCAGTGTTTGAAGATTGTCAATGTCTTTGTTTATGAGTTCCATGATAATACATTCCATGGCCTTGCAGATCAGGCTCATCAGACTGATGGGGTGGTAGTTCCCAGGATCCAAGGTGGATCCCCCCTTGTGAAGTGGGATAACTGTAGCTGTGCGCCACTCAGTGGGCACGAAGCCTGAGGTGAGGCTATGATTAAACATGACACTTAGGTGAAGTGCCAGTTCATGTAGTACACAGCCTGATATGTCGTCTGGTCTCATGGATGCTGTGTTCTTAGCTTTGGAGAGTGATTTTTACCTGTGTGGCCATTATTACCGGAATTTGGCAATCTTTCAGTATTGAGATGGGCCCTTTAGGGGGTGAGAAGGGGGTGAAGTTGGCACTGAATCAAACTCCCAGGATATTGGCAATATCCTTGGGATCAGTATATTTAATATGAACCAGTACTTTAGTAATGTATACTTAGTATTAGTAATATGGGCATATATCTCATTCTCTACCATGGTAATTCACACAAAGTACAAATTTACCACTTAACAGCCATGGACATACTTTTGAATATCACAACAAATTGATCTTGCTGCTTTCACCATTCCATGATGCTTGTCATCGAGCAGCAGTACTAACTAAAATTAAATTTGCCTTTGGCCACTTTCATATAATGCTGTGTTTTTTTTTGTAATGTGCTTAGCCTTGCTGTGTGACAGAAAGCAATACTGGTAAGAGCATGAGGAGACATAACAGGCTCAAATGTTAATGTAATGCTGATGGGGTGCTTGACTCATTAATAGAATATGATGATGTGAATTGTGATCCTCACATTGACAGTGTCTGTTTGACAAATCGCTTTGGTCATTCCCCCTTATATGTGTCTTGCTTCCTTTAGGTATATGTTTTCTGAGATTTGGAGTATGACTTCTCCTGTGACATCAGCAGTTAATGTGCATCTCTACAGAATGTGGACTTAGATAAGCAGATGTTCAAATCCAGCAATGCATAACTAGTATGTCTTTGTAAGAAAATAGTAACAGGCTGGGTTGACTTGTCCAACAGATCTGATGTGTACAGTTCAGCTTGCAACATTAACTTAAGTAAGGTGTAGCTTGTAACAAGGGTAGGGAATCCCCTTACGTGTTGCACTCCCTGTTAGGGCAATGATATGCATTCAAACACACTGATCACATTGACTCTTCAACTGCCTGCTTTCTGAGAATTGTGATATAACTTCTGTGGCATCAGCAGTTAATGCACAGCTGTAGAGAATGCAAACTTAGATATGCAGGTGTGTGAATACAGCTATGCATAACTAGTATGAGTGTGCCACACAATAGTACCAGGCAGGAATGGCTTAAACAACATATCTGATGTGGATAATTCAACCTAGCTGAAACATTTACATGGCTACAGGATTTGGATCTTTCAAACTCCTGTTATGAAAGCCATATGCATTCCAACACACTGCTTAAGATATCCCTTCAACTGTGTGCTTCCTGACAACTGTTATGACTTGGCTTTTGACATCAGTAGTTATTACACAGCTGCAGAGAATGTGGACTTAGGTGTTTAAATCTGGCTGTGTGTAACTAGTATGAGTGTGTCACATAATAGTACCAGGCAGGAATGGCTTAAACATATCTGATGTAGATAATTCACCCTAGTGGAAACATTTATGTGGCTAGAAGGTTTGGCTCCCTCAAACTTCTTTTTAGGGAAGCCAAATGCATTCCAACACTCTGCTCTAGATATCCCTTCAATTGTTTGCTTTCTGAAAACTCTGATATGATTTTTTTCTGTGCTTTCAGCAGTTAGTGCATAGCCTTAGAGACTAGAGTTAAGTAGGCCAGTGATCATATCTGGCAATGTGTAACTAATATGAGCATGTAAGTAAATAGTAACAGGCAAGACTGTGTTGCTCAAGAGATATAATATGTACCTGTCTATGTAGGAGTATCATTAACAGAGGTGAAAGGTTTGATCCTCCAAGTATTGTTCTCCATTTTAAAGGAGCCCATATGCATTAAATTTGTGATTCTTGACTAGTATGCTATAACTTCTGTGACATCAGGAGTCAGTGCACAGCTTCAAATGCTGTTGAGCTAGGTAGGCAGATGTTTGAGTCCAGCAGTGTAACTACTATGATGCATATTAGCAACTAACAGTCAGGACTATCTTACTCCACAGATATGCTGTGCATAATTCCACTTAGTGTTAACATTTGCATATGGAGAAGGTTAAGAGGGAGGCCATATGCATTAAAACACACTACTCAAGCTGACACTGTGCGCTTTCTGACATCTGTACTTTGAGCTATTCTGTGGTATCAGCTCTTAGTGTACGGGTGTAGAAACTGCAAGTTACATAAACAGGTGTTCAAGTAACATGTACCTTGTATGAGTGTGTACAAAAGCAAGTGGTAACAGGCAGGACTGCCTTACTTAGCAGATATGGTCGTGTACAATTCTACTTGAGTTACATTTACACAAAGAATGGTTTTGATTCTTGAAGTGTTGTAATCCCTTTGGAGAGGACCAAATGATCAGGTTATCCCTTAAAATGCTTGATAACATCTGTGATACAGCTTATTATGCAACATCATCAGTTAGTGCACTTCTAGAGCATATTGACTTTGAGAGGCAGGTGTTCAAATCTAGTGGTTTGTTGTTGGTAATACTGTCTTCAAAATCATGTGGTAACAGACAGGAATGACTTACTCAGTAGTTGGTGATGCATTCAATGCTACTTAGTGGCAACACTTTCAGACATGCAGGGTATTGATCCCCCAGATAATATGTTCCCTTTTAAGGAAACCCATAGGTGTTCAAATACAATACTCAAGTTATCCCTTCAACTAATCTGACTTCTGACAACTATATTATGAGTTCTTATGTGGTGTCAGTAGCAAATGCCCAGGTATACAGACTGTGAGTTACATGGCCATGTATTTACATGCAGCATTGTCTACGCGTATGAGGGTATAAAACAAAAAAATAAATAAGAGGGCATTGGAGACATGCTGAAATGACTTACTCAACAGATAATATTTGATTGTTTTGATGGGTTATGGATTTCAAAAAGTGTACTTCCTTTTAGGCATGCCCAGTTTACCGATATATGTTTTACATCTTCCATTGCATGAGTGTTAGCACAAAGCAGCATCAGTAATCAATAGTGGGGAATAGTGATGGTCATTCCTCTTTCTATGTCAAAAACTGAGAATTTGTCTTCGGACACATGGCCTTGCTGACTGTCATGCTATGGAAATTACAGATGATGCAAGGACTACAGCGACAGTGTTATTGGCCTGTCTACAAATTTATTGTCTTCTGCAGTTTGCTTTAACCCTGATATCATGCTGCAACTTTCTGTGAGGCATGTTGAGTGTTGTGATCCAATAATTACTATTGTTTGTTGCACAATGTAGCTGTTTACTACTCATTTTCCAATTATTCCATCACACATATTTCCAAATGTATATTTTGAACTAGTGTTTTACCAATTTTTGTTTGGCAGTATTATTTATTTATGTAAAATTTCTTTACTAGGAAAGTCCAACTGGGACAGAGCTCATTTTCAGTGGAGGCCCAGGGAGAAATGCTCCAGGCACATGTCTTTGAAATGTGGGAGGAAACAGGAGCACCCAGAAGAAACCCACATGAATGCAGGGGGACATGCAGACTCCAAACAGAAGGCATGTCAGCCGAGAAATGAACCTGAGAACCTTTTGCTGTGTGGTGACAATGCTGACTACTGCACCACTCCACCTTTGTACATATAATACACATGTAATTGTGACTTAGGTGGACAGGCTTTCTACTCCTACCTGATATATATTGAAGCACTGTATCAAACAGTTGTTGCTAGACAATGACTTAATTCACAGATGTGCTGGAATTAATTTCCTTAGCTATAATAGGTGTTTTGCCATATTCATTCACAGACATATTTGATGAAGAACTTCCTCAATATGAGTGTTTTCTAACAAGAGTTCCATCACAGTACAGGTGTAATGACTTGTCCCACATCTCCCTTGTACATACATCTCACCTGTTATGATTTCCACAGCTGTTCCATTTTATGCATCATAATAAGTTATTTGCTCTTCCACCTGACATTTATGTTTCTGTGGCATATCCTTGAGGATTACGGCCACTAATGATCGATCTTTTCTATGTCTCACTTCCTACCCTTTACAACATGCATGTTTCTGCCACTATTGTTATTGTTTCCACTTTCAGAACTTGTAGGAACGGTATGTACAAGTTTTACCTAAGTTTTTGCATGTAGCCACACATTTATGTGTTTGTTCAGTATTTCTGCACTGGGAAGTTTGAGAGATGTACCTATGTGGAGTTTCTTACATGGCTGTAATTTCTTACAACAAATTTTCTTTCCTAAACATTTTATAACTGTTAATGACAGTGGCAGTGCCAGTAATATTGAACATAATATTGAACATGTCCTTGGATTCACTCAGTGCATGTGTAGCAGCCTTCATTATCTGTTTGTTGCTAGGCTTGCTGTTGCTCATGTATTCCTGATTCAATTATCTGAGGTTGTGAAGTGCATGTGCACTCATTTCTGAATCTCTGGCTTATCATGCACATTCTTTGTTTACATTCTGCACACACATAAGTGGGCTTGAGGTAAAGCTGCTAATCATATTGTGTTCCTTGGTTTCTTGCATATTTGATTAGCAGTGCTGCTCATCATGCTAACACAATTAATTATATTAGCTACATAGTGATATGTACACACCAGTAATGAATCTCTGAGATTGTCTATAGCTTAAATCAAGGACATCGATCTTGACATCCACCCATGTAAAAACAGCGGAGATTATTATCTTGATTCTATATATAATGTGACCAACACACTTTTATAAACACAATCCAGCACAGCAGCCCAAAACTTCAGTGTTATGTTAACTTTAACTTTCTTCAGTCCTCCTCTTCTTATCTTATTACAGTGAAAAGCCTGTATGTGGTACAACTAAGAAAAGTATTTGTTTACTTTAATATCTTTTAACGTATACAGTGGTCGCTAATAAGACCCCCCCCACTCCATATTTAAATACTCTTGCCTGCACACTATATTAAATCCACTTTGCAATGTAACATGCAATTTACATCAAGAATTTTTAAATAAATAGAAATAAGAACACAACTAGATTTTCATTACGTTTACTTCTTCATTCCCTTTTAGTGTCCTTATAAACTACTTCACCCTGCTCCCTAACACACATTGTGGATGTGCAATAGCCGTAATCAGAGGTTAGAAAGCCCTGGTAAAAGAACATCAGCTGAGGACCCACAGTAACTGGCTGTCACCCTGAGTGTACTACCCAAGCAAGGATTCTGAGCCCTGTATTCCTGGACTTCTCACAACAATAGGTTAGAAAGCCTTGGTAATAGAACATCAGCTGAGGACACACAGTAACTGGCCATCACCCTGAGTGTACAACCCAAGCAAGGACTCTGAACCTTGTATTCCTGGACTTCTCACAACAATAGGTTAGAAAGCCCTGGTAAAAGAACATCAGCTGAGGACCCACAGTAACTGGCCGTCACCCTGAGTGTACTACCCAAGTAAGGACTCTGAATCCTGTATTCCTGGACTTCTCACAACAATGTATGATGTTTATTAACTCACTAATGATTTTTTCCATCCTACCTCCTGCATTATGGATACTTGCACATCCCAAGGGTCACTAATATATTCCCCTACCTTTCAGCTTACCAACTGCCCTTCCAGCCTTTACAACTCTTACTCTTGTACAGCTTTAACTGGAAAGTATTGATTGCCCCTTCAGCGTTTCTAGTTTAGGTCCTGACAGAAACGCTAAGCAGCTAACCTCTTAGAATGAGCTTTACTTTTTAAGTAGTCATACCTGTAAGTCACCAACCTGACTCTGACTGATTGTTTCCAGCCAGAAAGGCATCCGTGGTGGTTCTTCCCACTCCGTTCGCCCTGAGGGCTCACTCTGCTCCCGTACCCTGCCCCCAATTCTCACCCACCCCCAGCACACCTACCTTTATTCTACCCTTTCTCCACTCAGTCAGCCTAATTACCCAAATAGTAACTCTTCCCTCATTACCCCACCTACTTACACCCATCCCACTTAAACACATCACTCTCTCTAACTTCCCACCAATTAAGGTCCCCTCTTCTTTCTTATTATACTAAGAAAACCTTTATCTCTTTCTCAACCCTATCTTACTTCATAGACATTTCTCTTCCCCAAATTCATACCTATTATACTCCCTTTGTACTGATATTCTCACCTTAATTCATGACACCCTCTGGGCCCCCTGCTTCCTCCTTGTATTCCTAATTCCCCTATGCTATGCCAGCTCATATTCCTCCAATGCTCGTCCAATATTACCTTCAACAATAACCACTACACAAACCCACCTTCACCTTCAATCTTATTCTCATTTCCATTCTATCTCCTCTTCCCTTATTCAGCCTAACCCTCTGCAACTATTCTACCCTAAAATCTTCACCACCACAGCTAAGATACTGACACCTAAACTAATGTTAGATCTACCTAAACTCTTACATTGCAAACCCAAATGGCTAAAGGTTATTTCCTTTAACAACCTAGTATTAGTTGAAGACACCCATCCCAACCCTGGTCCTAGTCCCTTTACTAACAACACCTACCCCTTATCTCCCTCCTCCCTCCCTCCCTCCACAACACTCTTAAAATATTTGCCATCAATGCCCAGAGTCTCAACAATAAAGTACACCAATTTCAAGCATGGCTAAGCCATAACCAACCCAACATCTTAGCCATCTCCGAAACTTGGCTCAAACCCCATATCTCCAACTCTGAAATCCTGCCCTCAGGATTTCATACTCTCAGAAATGACCGATTAAATAAAAAAAGTGGCGGCACTGCCCTAGTCTACTCTAACTTCCTTGCCTTAATTCCCCATTCAGATTCCAATTCCTCAATTCAACAACACTGAACTTACAGCTGGTCTACTAAAAATGAATAAACCCAAGAATATCTGCTTCATTGTCCTGTATATCTCACCTGGTAGCAACAATATCTCTACCCTGGAAGGTATTCTCCTATGGGCCTCAACTGAAATTAACTATGAAACTTACATTCTAGGGGATGTAAATATTGACTGGAATAAAGTCAATAGTCCCTCTCCCTCCCTATCCATTAACCTCTATAACTTTACTCAAGTAATCCTCTCCATCACCCGACCCAACAAAACAAATCCCCCAGGATCCACTATTGATTGGATCCTAGTCACTCATCCAAATAAAATAACCAACACAAACGAAGAACAAGAAACCAAACTACTGAAAAGTAGGCGAGGATGAACGCAATGAAAGCCAGCAAACTGACAATAAAATAAAAGAAACTTCGGTGTGGATCAGTGCCTCACCTTCATCAGACTGAAACAAAATGAAAATCAATTAACATTCTTTATATAGAAAAAAATCTAGCAATCAATGAATTAAAACCTAAATTAGTGAACCCAGTTAATTCTTAAAAGAGAAAGCCTTCGTGCACATACTGGTAAGTTACACTGTTTTTAACTTGAAGTCATGTGCAAACATGAACACATTTCCTTTATCTTATTGAATTAGTTAAAAATAAAAAGCAGCAATACATATTAATTTAAAAAATCCATAATAGTTGCCATAAATAAAAATGACATCAAGCCTTATAGCTAGTTGACTAAGCTAGCAATAGCAAAATTAATGATGAAACTAACTATAAATTAGTTAGTAAATTAAAATAAACAATATATAGTAAAAGTCAATTAGTTAATTATTATGTATAAATATCTATCGCCGATGTAGTTACTAATAAATGTGTATATATATATATATATATATATATATATATATATATACACATATATATACAAACCTAATAATCTAGTAAGATATAAATAAGTAATAATAATTAATAATGAATAAATACAAATACATCATTATGTATGCCATTATGCATGAATACTAGATAACAGTACCTGTCAAATAATCATCTCTTAAGGGCATGCAATTTCAAAACACATTTAACAGATAGATTTTCATTCAGCCCTGGTGGAATGGACGCCCCTGTTTTTATTTGCCAAATAAGCTCATCAGTTTCTAGTAAAATCTGCCAAGGGCCTCCTCTAATATCATTATCTCGATGTTGTAACACTAAAAATTTAAAAATATGTCCAGGGTATTCTAAAATGTGTTTAGCCAAAGCGTTTTTAATGTCCCCCTTATTAATGGCATAAAATGTTCGCATGCTGTTTAAGTTTCCTTTCAGTTTTGCCAATGTAATATGCATTACATTGGCAACATAAGGCTGCATAAACCACACTTTTGCTATCACAATTGAATCTTGAACCAATCATGTATGTTTTGTTGTTAATTATACATCTAGTCCCTTCAAATATGTGTTTGCACTGAGGGCAAGTACCACATTTGAACATACCTTTAACCCTATTGTTTGGGATTCTTGTTTTTTTCTCAAGTAATGCTTTCAAATTAAGCCCTCTCCTGTACGTAATACGTGGTTTCTCACCTAATGTTTTAATCAATGTTAATTCTTCTCTAATGACGTTCCAATTTTTATTTATAATATCCCTGATAAATACATAATCTAGGGAAAACGTCGATAAGAAGCTGGTCATGTGAACCCTATTATTCTTGTTATCCAATAAAGATTCCATTGGCATGGGCTGTTGCTGTAACCCACTAAGTAAAGGCTGAAAATACCCGTTTTTTCTTTTATGATAAACTTCTTGCTTTATATTATCAATCAAGGAAGCAGGGTAGCCTCTATGCATAAACATGCCTTGCAGGTTTTCACATTCAGTCTCAAACTCATCATCATCAGACGCCATTCGGGCTGCCCTAACCATCTGACCTTTTATAATGGCCTTCTTTTGGTGGTAGAGGTGATTACTTGAAAAATGCAGAAAGGTATTTGAATGTGTAGGTTTCCTATAAATCCTACTGATGTACCTACATTTACATCTGTCATTCACTAAAAGAATGTCTAAATAGTTAATCGAAGTATCATCAATGTTATATGTAAACTCAAGGAAACTTTTCATGGTTGAAATGTTACAGATAAAGGTTGGGATAAGAGTTTTATCTCCTCTCCAAATGCAGAACATGTCATCCTGGTATCTTGTATACCAGGAGACATGCTGTTGGTAAAGACTATTCTGAAATAGTAACTCATTTTCCCAATATGCCATGATGGCATTGGCAAAACGCTTACTAATAAATGCAAGTTTCTTTTATTTTATTGTCAGTTTGTTGGCTCTCATTGCGTTCATCCTCGCCTACTTTTCAGTAGTTTAAATAAAATAACCAACTCTGACTCCATTCCCGACACCATTAGTGACCACCTCCCAGCTTTCATTCATCATTCAACTAGCTCTACCCCACACTAGTGCCAATACATTCTCACTTGCAACCTCAGCAGCTTCAACCCCACAACTTTCACAAATATTCTCAAACAAATGAACTGGCAAATTCTAAATACCCTTCATCTTGACAAAGCTATAGACTACTTCAACTCTGTCTTCCTAGACACTCTAAACTCCCTAGCCCCACTAAGAAACAAAAGGATAAAAAATAATACTGCTCCTTGGCTATCCAAAGACACAAAACAAATTATGCATCAAAGGGACAAATTATGGAAGCTTTACCAAAACAATAAACTGCCCAATACCCTGCTCCAATACATACAACTCCATAACCTTGCAAAACAGCTAATCACTAAAGACAAAAAATTCTACTATATTAAGCTCCAGTCCAATAACAATAAAAACCCAAGCAATTCTAGAAATCCATAAACTCACCTGTCAATCCAGACGTAAGCCAGGGAACCTTGTTGGCTAGGCTTACGTAGGCCCTTGGGCCTATAGCCTAGTACCTACCTATGAAACTAATAATAACCCCTGTCCTGACCCAAGTAAATCTGACCTCGAACTAGGCTCTGAATTTAACTCATTCTTCATAGAAACTATTTCTGACCTGACCAAGACTTTCCCCAACAACAATCCACCTATCCCTCATACGTCTCCATCTAACTCCCCTAATAACCTACCCCTTATGTTTGAGCTCAAACCTGTCTCTACTAACTTCATAAAAAGACTTCTATCTAAAGTTAAACCTTGCTCCTGACAATATTCCTTCCTCCTTCCTAAATTGTGCTGCTGATGGTATAGCACTCCCAATCAGCATCATTATTAACAGATCTATAAAGGCATCATATGTCCCCAAACTCTGGAACTCAGTTTATATTCTTCCTCTTCACAAAGGAGGCAAAAACACCAACATCTCAAACTTCCACTCCATTGTTCTGCTCTCACCAATCTCCAAAATCCTAGAAAAATGCACCCACCTCCAACTTGTGCCTTTCCTGACCCAAAACCAACTTCTTACACCTACCCAGCATGGCTTCCGCCCAGGCCATAGCACTATAACCACTGTACTCTCTTTCTTAGAAACTGTCAATCACGCCCAAGATTCAGGACACTTAGTATCTACTGTTCTGCTCGATCTTTCTAAAGCTTTTGATACTGTTTCCCACAAAGACCTTCTGTATCATCGCTCAAACCTACATCTCTCACCAAACACTTTATCCTGGTTCTCTAGTTACCTTTCAGATAGATCGCAGGCAGTTAAATGGAAGAACTCCACCTCTACCTTCTTACCTACCCCAACCGGCGTGTCACAGGGATCCATCCTTAGACCTATGCTTTTTAACATCTTTATCAATAACTTTCACACTGCTATTCCTGATGCCAAAATCATTCAATATGCAGATGATTCAACCTTAGTCTGTTCTGCCTCAAACCTCCCTGAACTGCTGACTAAAACCCAAACTGCTTTTTCAGTTACTGAAAATTGGATGCACCAAAACCACCTCTCTCTCAATGCAAATAAATTAAAAATTCCACCTTGTAATAGGTGACTCTATTGTCAGACACACTGATGTCCCGCTCACCAGGCTGAATAAAGAGAAGGTCACAGTGAGCTGCCTGTCGGGCGCTAGGATCCGCCACATAATGCAAACACTCAGGTCACTCCAAAGCAAATACAAATATGACTCAGTCATTGTACATGCTGGCGTGAATGACCTGAGACGTACCTCCCTCGACTACATGAAAAGAGACATAGAGGAGCTCTCTGATCATGTAGCCCAGGCCGGTATGACCCTGACCTTGAGCAGCATCTTACCCTCACCTAGAATGATGCCACAGTATAAAGACAAAATGATCGATTTTAACAATTGGCTAAAATTTTGGTGTCATTCAAAGGGGATCCAGTGTCTGTCAGTCTGGGATGACATGCTCAACAAGCCACGTTGCTTCGCTAGGGATGGCTTGCACCTCTCACCCCTGGGCTTTCGGATATTGGCAAAGGCTCTTGCCACCCCCATAGTGCCTTTTTTAGGCAAGGCTCAAAAGTCAAACCCACCTCCATAGACAGCACAAGGAACAAGACACTAAGGGTAATGCTGCTAAACTCCAGAAGTCTTAACCTCAAGATGCATGCACTCGAAGCTCTCCTCAGTATGGAGAACATCGATATCTGTGCAGTGACAGAAACCTGGTTCAAGGCTCCAGAGAGAACCCCAGCACTACCAGGTTATACCTCATATCATGCTTTTCGGCCCCAAAACCCAGACCGAACCACAAAAGGAGGGGGAGTTTCCGTATTTATCAAGGATATCCATACCTCCAGGTTAGTGGCAGTGCACGAAGTATCGGAGACCATCCATGTGCAACTGACAGTGGGCAAGACTGCTTTTCAGTTTATAGCATCCTACAGACCACCCTCTCAAAGTCAGGAATCCCACTCGGCTTTCCTGAAAACATTGGAGAACACTAAGATCTCTCCGAACACCATTATATTGGGCGACTTCAACTACCCAAACATAGACTGGGAGCATTACTCAAGCCCCATCACCTTAGTCCAAAGGTTCCTGGAATTTATAAACTCAAATGCTGTGGAACAACTAGTCACCATTCCCACAAGAGGGGAAAACATACTAGACCTGATCATTACTAACATGGGGACTCTATGCTCCATACCAGAAGTATATCCCTCATTGGTAAGATCAGACCATAAATTAATTTCACTGGATATCCACATCCCGACCCCACCCCCAGCCCAGAAAACCGCAGTGAAAAACTTCTCAAAAGCGAACTTCACACTTCTCAAAACTGAAGTGGAATCCTTCAAGGCCCCAGGGCCAGTGGAAACTATGGCCCAAACTGCAGAATCCTATATAAACGCATTCTACGGACATCTCCAGGAATGCATGGATCATGCTATCCCAAACAAAATCAAGACCCAATCATCCAAAGGCAGGCGTCCAGTCTGGTGGACCCCAGCCATAAATAAACTGTACAACAGAAGGAGGAAGCTACTACATGATAGAGCAAAATCCCTAAAGGGAAGGCATCTCTGATCAGTACTAGCAAAAAATTACGATCCCTCATAAAATCCTCCAAGGCCAGCTTCGAGAGAAAAATTGCATAGGACACTAAAGACAATCATAAGGCTTTTTTCAGTTATGTTAGGAACCTGGGATGCAACTCCCAGACTTGTTCTGAGTTGATTCTAAATGACAAAAAATACACTGAACCCACAGACATCGCCAATATCCTGGCAGACAGGTTCAGTGCAAACTTCTCCTGCCCCCCCCCCCAAAAGAGCAAGTATATATCCCGGCAGAGTGCAGCCTCCCAAACATCTCTGATGCTCAGGTAAAGGCCGCCCTCTCCAAAGCAAAAAACACTGCTTCCATGGGACCAGATGGCGTCCCGGGTTGCGTCCTACATGAACTCCAAGAAGAACTAATCCCTCAAGTAAAACTGCTGTAAATCTCAGCCTCACTACAGGATATGTGCCCAAAGAATGGCATACAGCAACAGTGGTCCCACTCCACAAAGGTGGCACCTCTGCGGACCCTGGAAACTATCGCCCCATAAGCCTGACTAGCCTAGTATGCAAGGCTATGGAGAGGATCATCATGGAACTCATAAACAAAGACATTGGGGACCTACAGACACTAGATCCTACCCAATTTGGCTTCGTCAAGGGCAGATCCTGCCTTTTGAACCTGGTCGACTTCTTCGAAACAGTCACCAAGGCCATAGATGAAGGGAAGGTTGTCCACACAGCCTATCTGGACCTCGCAAATGCATTTGACACAATACCCCACTCGGGCATCATAGATAAGCTATCCAGCCTAAATATAAACCCCTATGTCACAAGATGGGTCGGAAACTGGCTCAAAGACAGAACCCACAGAGTCAGAGTTGCTGGAGCCATGTCAGACTCGAAACCGGTCACAAGTGGCGTCCCACAAGGTTCTGTCCTGGGACCTCTCTTGTTCAGTATTTACTTTTCTGAGGTACAGGCCAACGTGGGAGGACTATGGCTCACCAAGTTCGCAGATGACTGCAAACTGGGCGCCATAATCGACTCTCCAGCCGACACAAACATCCTTCAAAAAGTCTCGCAGAGATGGATAACTGGTGCCAGAGCCATGGTCTAAAGCTAAATGCCAAAAAGTGTATAGTCATACCCTTTGGCAAAACAATGTGCCCACAAATTACCACATAGGTGGTAACCCATTAAGTACAGAGAAAGTAATTAGGGATCTGGGGACCCAAGTTGATAGCAATCTCTCCTTTGACAACCACATTGCCAAAGTGGTTAGAAAGACCTTCTACATAGCCCACCTCATCATGAAAGGATTCACATCTAGATCAAGAGAGGTAATCGTGCCCCTTTATTCATCACTCATCAGGCCCATCATAAAATATAATGCCCCCTTTGGGATGTACCTTACCCGACACCTGCAGCAATTAGAAAGACCCCAAAAGTACCTCACCAGGAGGATCAAGGGACTCAAACAGATGACATATGCTGCTCGGTTAAAAAAACTCCAGCTCTACTCAGTTACATACCGCCTACTTCGAGACGATCTATGCCTGACATATAAAGCTATGTCCAACCCAGAATTAATGGACATGCTCCACCTCAGTAAATCTAAATCCCTTAGAGCCACACGCTCGAGGGACTTGAACCTCAGCACAGAAATAAATAGAACATGCTGGAGGGACAGATTCATAACCCAGAGGCTCCCTTCACTCTGGAATAGAATTCCAATTCATGTTAGGCAGAGCACCTCACTGACTCTCTTCAAAAAGAATCTTGATGAGTGGATGGAGGATCGTAGGTTTGTCCCGGGGATTACTTCCGTGACAGAGGCACAGTAAACTAAACTTTAAAAAGGGCACAGTATACTCAAATCAAGGGGTGGTGTAAGCCAAACACAATCAGGCTAGGCTTATAAATGCCCCAGGGCAGATAGCATAGTATGAACCTATGAACTATTCCCTGCCACAAAGACTTACTCCTGTGACAAAAATGCTTTCAAAGTCCTTAGTCAAACCATCTCACCTATAGAAATGGTTCCTTTTGCTAAACTACTTGGCATTACTGTTGATGAACATCTCAGTTTGATATCCATATTCAACAAAATATAAAGAAAACCCACCAAAAGTTAGGTATGCTTTACAGGAACAATCTCTTTCTCCAACTCTACTAGGCATACTCTGGCCACTACTTATCTTCTTCCTTCCTTTTTATACAGAGCCCATCTTCTTACTAACCTGTCCTCCTCCATCACATCCAAACTAGAAAACTGCTGTAATAAAATCTCCAAATTTGCCACCAAATCCAAAAATTCCACCCATCACTGCCTTACCCTTCAATCTCTGAATTGGCTAGAACTCACAAACTACCTAGGCTACCTCACACTCACCACTGCACACAGACTTGTATTTCACCCAACAAAATGTCCGGCTCCAACAAATATCCTTCCCCCTTACACCCCTAACAGAACTCTAAGATCTGAACACCAAAACTTACTTACTATCCATAAACCTAAACGACCTGCTGGCCAACTTCTCCTCTCTTTCTCACTTGGCAAGAAATGGAATTCTTTTCCTTCCACCCTAAGGACAATATCAAACTCAGAAAACTTCAAAACCCAGCTTTTCAAATTCCTGTCCACTAAATGGAAATGTACCTGCCTTCACCCTACCTAATTCTATTTAAGTATATGCCCCCAGGATATTAATTCTATTTAAGTATATGCCCCCAGGAGATTTTCTCCCATGTTCCTAAGCTCTCTGTAACTCTCACAGCTATTTTCCTAATGAATGGATCTAAGCTGTCTGCAACTCCTATAGCTACTATTTACAGGATACCAGCTTTGTAAATAGCATCTCACTTTAAATGAGTGCATGTAAAGTGTTTCCATATTTACTTTAAATGTGTGTATTAAAGTGTTTTCACACTTAAAATATAAGAATGTATGCACAAATGAATCTGTACAACCCTTAAGAGCAACCACAATGAATTTTGTTGATCATGCATGACACTGAATGTACATATTTGTAAACTGTTCTGTATACTGTATCTTTCATATTTTTGTATCTCTACTGTAATATGTATCTTGGAGATTTTCTCCCTGGGCCTCCACTGAAAATGGGACATTTGGGCCCAGTGGACTTCCCTGGTAATCAAACTGGAAATAAATAAATAAACATAAACATTAATGACATAAAGTGGGGTATATGCTTTACAGTTTCCCCTTCAGTTTAACACAGGCAGCAGAATGCCAGTATTTCCAACCACTTTTTCTTGCAAAGCCACATTTCACGTCTATTCCTTTATCCACTGTGACTGGTGCCTTATACTCTCCCATTTATTAACTAATTTCATTGCTGATCGTCGTCTTTCTGATCATTTCCTACCCAGTACCAGTCTCTGGTTAAAGTCTAAAGTACTTCTGATTCTTACAGTTAGTGCCTGTGCTGTTTTTTTGTCTCTCAAGCATTTTCTTTTGGAACAATGAAAGTGGTTTCAATAGCAAAGTCTTTCTATGGACTTTATTATTGTCAATATAAGAAGAAGCTTCTGATTCACTGTTACTTAGATAAACTTTGTTCTTTCTTCCTTAGCCTGTTCTGCATCAAAAATGCCTTTGATCCCACAGGGAAAAAAAATATTCTAAATATTTGGATACAGCAGCTTGAATCTCACACTTCTCTTGGCATTCCCTAATTCCTGGGATGCACTTGTTTCTCTTGTGCCTTGTATAGTGTGAAAAGTCATTTTCCACAAACACTCTGTTGTCCCCAGTTTTTAATACTTTCCCCTTCATCCTCGGTTTTAAAAAGAGCAACTTTTTCTGCTGGTATGATTGCAACTTTACTTTTATAGGTGTTGGCTGCTTTATCGTCAACATATTTGTAATACCCTTAGGCTTAAATTGTAAAAACAAACTTTTTTATTGTACAGTAATGTAATGCAATCAGATAACCATTTAGTCAGTTATGCTAGTCACTGCCTTGCCCACTTTTTGCTTGCTGAATGCCACGAATAGTTGATCAAACTTTCTGAAAGACTTAGTTCTGTGAAGGTAAAGCCTGAGCTGGTGATGGACATCCAGCATATGAAGCTTGTATTTGCCTTTATTAAAACATTGTGAACATCCGCTGTGGTGCAGCGGTAGTATTGTTGCCTCACAGCAAGAGGTTCTCCCGTTTGATTCTCAGCTGGAGTGCGGGGAGTGCCTTCTGTGTGGAGTCTGCATGTCCTCCCAGCGGTTGGGTGGGCGTTCGAAAGACATGCTTACATGGACGTGCCTTCATTGAAGGTTGAATGTCGAGCTGGCACTTTGGCGTTTGTGAAAGTCTACTGCCAATCATTAGCAGACCGGAGTTCTGCTGTGGCAACCCCTAACCAGGAAAAGCCGAAAGACAAAGAAGAAGAAAACATTGTAGAAAAAAGATTGGTAGATTTATTGCCTGATATAGATTAGCTTTGAATGCCACCTTAGGAAGGAAGGACACATTAGTTGTCAGTGAAACCCAGTCCGTATGAAAAAATAGATATGGAGGTTTGCAGGACATCTCTGTGTGCCTAGCTGAAGTGACAGCCACCAGAAAAAAAATTTTTCAAGATAGAAACTTCAGATCCACTGATGCTCCTGGGCCAAATGGTGGCTGAGTCAATACTTTCAACATAACAATAATGTCCCAAGGAGGGGCCGGATCTTTCATTGTGGGTTGGAGTAGAAAAATTCCCTTTAGGAACGATTTAGAAATTTTCAAAGAGGCTACAAAAGAGTTGTTTTGGCCTATATGAAAACTAGAGATGGCTGTCAACTTAACCTTGATAGTTGAATAACTAGTTCTGTTGTGAAAAAATTGTGATAAAAATTCTAGAATGGATGGAACAGGAGATGAAAATGGGTCCAGACCTTTGGATGATGTCCAAATAGAAAACGTTTCCCATTTATTGTGGTATATTTTGGTAGTGGCATATTTTTGAGATGCTGATAAGATCTGAGCAACTGACAAAGAAAAGCCTGGCATCTCTGGCTAATATTAGAATTGGAGGAACCAAGTGGTTAATTTCATGGCTTTCTGGCCTGGGGGGGGTAGTCCATATTTGTGTCAGTAGATCTGGATACTGCTTCAGTTTCCATGGAGGATGCACTAGAATAGACCACAGGAATGGGAATCATGTCTGCTGAGGCCAGACAGGAGCAACAAAAGTCACCTTGACCTTGCACATTCTTGGGGGAAAGCATGAAGGACACCCAGGGGCCAACTTTGGAACAGACCATTCCTTGGTGACTGCCCCTGCAGAGACATCAGGGCAAAATAACTGCTGCACTTGTGTTATAGTTGGGATGCATAGAGATATCAGCAAAGATAGCCCCAGAGACTGAAGATCAAGTTTGTTATGAGGCATTAGGATAGATCTGCTCAGATTCTTGGCCAGAACAGTGGATGTCTCCAGGATATGCGTTGCTATTAGAAAGCTGTGTGAAAACATGGCCCATTGCCAGACTTTCATGGCTTCATGGCATAAAGAGTAGGAATGGATTCCTCCCTGTTTATTGATATACGACCAATGACATATTGTCTGACCATACCTGAATCGCACTTCTGGAGTGACTGTCCTGAAAGGCCTGCAATACAAGGAGGACTACTCTCATCTCCAGAACACTGATGTGATGAATGACTGCTATATTTGACCATGTGCCCTGGACCATCTTCCCTTGGAAATCATCCCCACCCTAGAAAGAAAGTGTCCATTATCACTACTGCTACTGGAGGATCCATTCAGAATGGCCATCCATCTAGCATTGAAGGAGACATTATCCACCAAGATATGTGTTGCCTGCAAATCTGAGTCAGTCTTATTTTGGCATGAAATAGATAGCCCCTTTGGGACCATTGTACCAGTAAAGTCCACTAGAGAACCCTCATATAACATCTGATGAATTGCACCATGAGGATTGTGGATGCCATAAGACCCAATAGGTGAGGGATCAGCCTTGCTGGTGGACAGAGGTGGTGAAGAACTTGAGTTGCAGTGAGAAGGAGTGAAAAAACCCTGGACATTGGAAGACATATGTGAAATCAATAAGGTTGTGTTCAGGTGGCATCCAATACATTCTGTCTGTTGTGGTGGCATAAGCTGGCTTTTGGAAATGTTGACTGTGATGCCTAGATCCTGCATCAGTTGGAACAAAAGATCCTGGCTGTATGATAAATTATTGGTTATATCGGTGAGATGCCAGTCATCAAAATTTGGGAAAACCTGGAGCCCTAGTAGGTGCAGATGCACTGCTGACACTGCCATAACTTGGGTGAACACCCATGGGGGGGCTGTGATGAGCCCAAAGGGCAGGGCTCTGAACTGAATGATTGTCTTCCAGCAGGAAGTGGAGAAACCTTCTCAAATGCATCTCCATCTTGATATGAGAGTATGGGTCCTTGCGATCTATTGAGCACATCTAGTCCATTCTTCTTCAGTAGAGGCAAAATGGACTGGAGTGTGACTGTCTGGAATTTTGCCTGTTTGACATGCTGATACAAATGACTCAGGTCCTGAATGGATCCGAGGTCCTCTGTTTTCTTGGGTACTAAAAAGAACTGCAAGTAGACTCTAGACTCTAGATTCTATCTGCTCTATGGAAACTGATTGGATGACTGTTTTTTCTAGCAGTTTGGAAAATTCTGCTGCTGCAAGTTCCCATTGGCTGGGTGGAACATTGGAACTTTCTTCTGTTTGATAGGGGGAAGGAATAATGGTATAACATAAGCTCTGGAGATTATGCTTAGCACCCATGAATCTGTGGTTATGTTTTGCCAAGCTTGTTGGTGCAAAGATAAGCATCCCTCAACTATCTCCAGAGTGCAGCAATCATAAAAAGTTGACTGCAGTGAGAGTAGAACTCCTACCTGACTATCTACGGACCACAGGACTTAACGCAAGTGCTACAGCACAAAATTAGTTGGGCAACCCTTTAGCAAAGCTGAAAGGGCTTTTCAGAGAAAAGCCCATGAAAGCCCTGGTTATGCAGTTTCCATCTGCCTCTATGGTAACATCTATTTTATTACCTCCTTCCAGCCACAAGGGGATCTTTTGCCAGGATTCTCCTGTTAAGGACTCTGTGACTTCCTGAACCAAATTCTCTCCTCATCCAACTGATTCCTAGAGGATCTAGGATCTTTGGGGCATGGAGAAGCAGATACCTACTGCAGAGGGAGTCTTGCCATCTCGCTGACTCATGGTGAGCATCTTTTTTACCTTAGGTCTGAACAGAATGAACCCATCAAATGGGGCATTAAAGAAGGATGTCATAAAGCTTTCAGCAAAGCTGCAGAGGTGTGTCCAGGCATGACAGCGAATGTAGATGCCAATGCCTGCTACCATAGCTGCACCATCAGCTGTGTCTGAGAGCAGATGTATGACCACACTGGAGGTAGATTGGAAGGTGGACAGTTGGAAGTCCATTGTCTTCTGGACATCCTCTGGCAGAACACCTGAGAGACACCTTGGATATTTCCTTCATCAGGCCTGTCTTAAATCTGGTGACATGAGCTAAATAATACAGTGCCCTAAGAGCAAAGGCGACTGAAACATACATATGTTTCCCAAATCAATCCATTGCCCTGGACTTACTATTAGGGAGTTGGACCAAGGAACTCTCTTCAGACAGGTCCTTCTTCATGGTTGCTGCTACAACCACTTCATCTACCAGAGGACCCTTGCTCCATCTTGTCTGTCTGCAGGGGTGGACAGAATTCTATTTGGCTTTTGGGGAATAAGGTTCACCATGTTAGGGTCTTTCCATGCCCTTTGAGCCATCAAATCAATGAGTGGATCAAATTGTTGTACTACCCAGGAAGAAACTGAGCTGGACCCAAAGGCTTCCAGGAATACTGACTCACCAGGAAAATGACTTTCTGTGGACCATCTCCCCTCTTTGATTCATCAATTTCAGAATTTTGCCAAAGATGACATCTTCAGAGGGAGATCTTGGGGAGCCTTCACTTTCCTACAAGTTGGTGTCTTTGGTGACAGACTCTGGTGAAGAGTCTAAATGCTTCTGTTTGCATATTTGTTTTCTATAAGCCAATGAAGGGGAGCACCAAAGGGTTCAGAATCAGACTGGGAGCTTACATAGGTAGTCTGGGAAGGCAGTGGAACCAACTGTCCCTATCTGACAGAAGGATGAAAAACAGAAGCTGATTCTAGTTAAGGTTTGGATGGCACCAATCTTGAAGAGAGCACATTTTCCCTCAGTATCAAAAGGACCATCTGAAAGCGTTAAAGGCTAAGGAAACCATTGACTCCCTATGTTCCCTCCTGTCCTCAGACATGAGGGAAACCTTAGAACTGATGGGTCTCGACCCAGAGGCTGACGTCAGTGCTGAGCTATCTAGTGGCAGATTGCTGAGGGGAAGATATGGCTTTGAAAGCTTTGAGGTGAAATCCCCCCATCCCCCCGAGCCTCAATGCCAAAACTTTGGGTCCAAGACTCCACTGGATCTGAACAGGTTGGACCCCAAAGAGGTAGAGAACCAGCTGGAGTTGAAGTCACCTGAACTATTAGCAACAGCAAATGACTCTGGGAACTAAATCTACCATCATGAATGAGCAAACCAGTTCCAGGCAAGAAGTTAGAGGAGGGGTGAAGGGGCTAGCACTTAGTATGTTCCCAGAGGATGGTACTGATAGAACCTGGAGGTGTATCTGCATTCTGAGAAATGTTCTCATCATACTGTCGACATCCTTTTCTGGTAGACTTCTCAAGGATCGGGAATATGATGCCACAGATGGTGGCCTGAAATATCTCTTCTCTTGTAAAATTAGAGACTGTAGTCTGGATCTGATTGGCCTTGGCAAAAACCAGGACTGAACAGGAGAATTTTTGTGCCAAGAGGCAGTCCACTGCAATAGTCTAGGTACTTTCAGATCCTATTCCATAGACAAAATTGGATCCAGCAACCTCTTGCAAGACTTCTGAGAGTGCCCTGTATCCTTATCTTTAGTTTTTTTCTTTGGACTTGTGTAGTCTGGAGTCCTTTTCCTTATCTGACTTTTCTCTTGACTTCTTTTCCTTGTATCTCAGAGAGGTGGTTGTTGAGGAAGAAGAAGGAGCAGCAATACCTCTCTGTGGAGGAAGGAGTCCCTTGAAAATTAGCTTTTCTTGTCTTGTTTGCAAGGTTCTGGCACTGAAACATGTACAGGCCTGGCATAATGTATCAAATGAGTGGCCCCTAAATAGTAAATGCAGAGGACGTGTGCATCCTGGGGAGGTAGCTTATGCCCGCATTCCATGCACTGTTTGAAGCTCTAATCATCAACCATGGAAAGGGCAAAAACACACATGCACACACAGAAAAAATGGCTGTATTTAACTATCTATATAACAAGCTAAGAGACACACTTCAACAACAGTTTTAATCTTAATTTAAGTATTTCTAATAATGTTACTCTGAGAGCTATATCACTAAGAAAACTCTTATCTATGTAAATATGTACATACACTTCTACTAACTATAACAATCCTAATTACCTTTTCTGCCTACCTAATCTAGAAAAAAAAACACTGAACTATTACAATTAGAGGAGGAGTTTGGAAAAAATATATCCACAAATGATAAGAAAATATGGGGCCCCTCAGATGCACAACTGAACAATTCAGACAGCAAACCCAATCTGAGGTCCTAAGGTGGAGACCAGGGAATTATGAGTAGGGGAGGAGTAAGAGCCCTGGAACAGAAGACCTTCAAGTTCAGTGCAGTGGTCGTATCTGAGGATCTATATTATATCATTGAACGCTTAAAAAAGCGAACGATGAATAATCAACCCCATGTAAGCAAAAGCTTACAATCTCAAAAGCTCAGAACAGTGAAATCGCTGTTCCAAAAAAAAAAAAAAAAAAAAATTGAAAGAATACATAAAGTGGGGGGCTTCACCCCCCTACTTAAATATACCAACTCCGAGATTGCACTACAGTGCTGAAAACGGCAAAGTAATGGAAGCAGCCAAACAAATTCTTTCCCTGGGAAAGATTTCACTTAAAAGCCATTTCGCTATTTTGTCTTTTCGTTGTTTTAAGTTCGACCAAGACGCATTCGATAGAATGCATCTTTGGTCATTTAATAGGAACTCGTATCTGACACCCACAGTTGAACTGAATGAAAATAGCATTGGATTCTCATGTTTTCTGTGAATGCCCTGTCTTCTAAACCTATTATTTTTTTGGATCAGCTATTCTTGAAAAACCTCATACTCATTCAGCCTTTTCTTCATTCCAGCCTTTGTTTTTTTAGATTCATTGGCTCACCTAAATAGATCCGTGGTGGTGCAGCAGTAGCGTTGTTGCCTCACAGCAAGAGGTTCTTCTGTTCGATTCTCGGCTGGAGTGCGGGGAGTGCCTTCTGTGTGGAGTCTGCATGTCCTCCCCGTGGTTGGGTGGGCATTTGAAAGACATGCGTAAATGGGCGTGCCTTTGTTGAAGGTTGAACGTCGAGCTGGCACCTCAGAATTTGTGAAAATCTACTGCCAGTCATTAGCGGACCGGAGTTCCGTTGTGGCGACCCCTAACCGGGAAAAGCCAAAAGACAACAACAACATTGGCTCACCTAAATAGCTAGTTAAAGTTTCTTCTATTTTTTTCCAGCCTTTTGCTATTGGACTTAATATATTCATAGTGATTCATTTATTTTAAATACCTCTCAGTGCATTTCATTTATTTTTTCCTTCAAATTACTGGAAGCCATTTCCTGTACCAGAGGTGAAATCTGAATTGATTTTTGCTGATTAACTGCAAGATTCTTTCCAGCCAGAGTTTGTCTTATCCTTTTTTGGTTCATTTTCTCTCAGGTTCTCCAAATTTCTTCTTTGCTGGCATCCAGGCAGTGTAATTTCTATCCAGCAGCCAATTTTAAGCAATCCGATAATTTTCCTGGTCCATTTTTTGGTTTCTCTTTTCACAATGAAGGAGCTCATATCAATCTATGATCATTGTGCAGCCATCTTCAAGTTCATACTTAGCCTTGATTGTACTGAATCTTCACATAGTGGCATTCGTGTGAAGAAGAATTGCTATATTAAACACTTTTCTTTTAACAAGTTCAGAAGTATTTTTTTCTGTAGTGTATTTAAAAATTACTCCAAGTCCATAGTCTGCTAAAGACCAAAAAATGTTTTAACTTTGCTTTCAGTGATATATAATTATTTTTACCAGTGTCTTGTAGTAGAAAAAAAATTGTACATAATATCAACGAGTAAACTCATGACTGCCTGCAAACTTGTTCTTACACTGCCGTTTGCATTTAGAGGGCAGACCATGTTTTAAACATTATCTTTCTTGTTAGGACTTTTCTTCTTATCTGGAATTTTCCTTCAAGTCTGATTCATAAGAATATCATTCCAAAATTCCACTTTGTTCTCTACCTTATTTTTGCTCTCTCCCTCTCTAGCTATGTCTGTTTTCACAGATGTCACAGCAACTTGTATTCCATTATATTTTGCTGATTTTAGATCGATCTTGACTGTCCTGCATAGTTTTTACACTTCCTTCTTTTCTGTCTTCTTATGTATTTGTTAACTGTTAAGTACACTGGTCTGATACTTACTGACAGCCATGATGCTGGATAAAATCAGTAAACATAAGCGAAGAATACCGTAATACAGGATATGAAATCATGGTGGCAGCTAGTAATTAATTTACATCAGTGGAAAGAATAAAGCAAGTAAATAATAATAGTTCAGGAACAAATGAAAGGACTTTATGACAAATGCTGTAATAAATTTGGTAAAACGTCTGGTAAGATAAAAATAATCAAAAAGGCAACTTCAGGTAGGTGGTCAGACTGGTAATTCAAACAGGTTGCACAGTGAAAAGGGAATGCATTTCAGTAAAATAAAGAAGCTGCAGAAAAGAAGCGACTAAAAGTAGCAGAGTAATGGAGTCTAGTAAATGTGATTCAACTGCACTAGCTAATTAGTATTGAAAACCCAGGTAATGCATAGGGAAAGAGGAATGTTGTGAGAAAGGAGAAGGCTGGGATATGTCTGCATAGAATACTGTGTGCAGTGAGTAAAATAATTATGTTAAGTTATACAGTCTAGGGACAGCATTGGCACTATGCATGGAGAAGTTTCATAGGTGCTTTCTTGAAGTAGCAGAATTACAATCAGAGTCACACGGACACTGTCAAAGAGGACAGATTACACTGGTTTAGGCACGTGCAGAAAAGCAGAAAACAATCAGGGGAAGAAGATTTGGAACAGGCAGAAAGAAAGCAAGAGGAAACAAGGGAGTGCAGCAAAGAGGTAGATGAATAGTGTGAGAGAAGACCTGCCAGAAGACTAGCTAGGGTGGGGTGAGAGGGACAATTGCCCTAGGTGCAAAGAGTTGGGGAAGTGCGATCACCAATCCTGATCTTTCTTTAGTGCAACACCATCTTTGAAAAGCTAGTATTGCATGTGTGGTGAAACCTGAGTACTGCAGTGCTCTGTGTGTGGTCTAAACTGTAGCAACTGTTTGCTACTTTTGTAGCAAGGAGTTTTCTACAGTTTAATAGAAAACGTTTTTTTTTTTTTTTTTTGTTTCTTAGCTGAGACATGATCTCTATAGTACTCCATGCAGGCAGGGTATAAACTGTAGCATTTGCTACAGTTTAAAAGAAAACTTAGTTTTTTGTTAACTAATACATGAGCACTGTACTGCTCTGTGCAGGCAAGGAATAAACTGCAACAATTTACTACATTTGTAGCAAGCAGTGTGCTAGAGTTTAAAAGCAGTTTTTTTAGTACATATGTGTGGAGAGGGAGGAGGATTGGAGGCAGGACACAGAAACAGAACCTGAATGCCTGGGGCAGGAAGTGGGGGGTGTAATGCATATAGCCATTTGGTTGGTGTGCCAGTAGAAGGAATGGCAGTTTTATTTTTGCTCTTGAATGGAAGAGCTGTATGGGGGGAGGCATGGATATGACCATAGCTGGCCTTAGGCATAGGCCAACTAGGTGGTCACCTAGGGCGCCGCTCTAGGAGGGGCGCTTTTTCAGTATTTATTTAATGTAGGTAGACCAGGATGGGGGCACTGGGTGGTGTGGTGGGGGGCACCGTGGAGCCCTTTTGCCTAGGGCACCAGTTGACCTAAGGCCACTCCTGGATATGACTATAATAAACCAGTCTCTAAAATGAAAAGATCGAATTAGTACAGTGAAGGTTTTTTTTTCTTTGTTTTTTGTTTTTAGAGCCGGGGTAGAAATTGAGTTATTAATACAATAAAAAGTTTTTTTTTTTGAGTTTTACTTGGAGTTGAGGGAGTGGGACATTGGTAGGGCAGCTATGCTTCTGAGACTGGCAAGAATCATGCATGACCGTTGAAGAAAGCCAGAAGAGTGGCATTGAAGAGAAAGAGATGGCAACAGTTGACAAACCAAAAAAAGGGGTTGATGATTACTGATATCTAGAGAAGATTACTGAACATGAAACCTGTTTTTCCCCCAAAATGTTTTTATTCCTTTTATAACACAATAACAGTAGTATAGTAACGAGAAAAAACAAATAAACTATATACAATGTCCATAACAACTAACAAACAATATACATAGAAGAACATTTGATGTTCTTCGTGTTTCACTGTTGCAGTCATTACTTTTGGGTAATCCTGCTGGCAGGTTGCCCTCAGTCAGCCTGAATTCCAAAGTCCAGGGTCCTGCATCAGCCACTGTCGCCCCTTCCCTGATGTCAGGTCATCAGGGGTATAAAATTGCCGTGCGGTGCCCGAAGCAGAAGCAGTTTGCAAGTGCCAGTCAGCTGACTCCTGAGATTTTCGAGTTCGAATTTCAGATCCAAAGTCTTCTATAAAGCTAAGTACCCCGTTAGGGAAACTTTTTTCTTGCTCCAGAACCGATGTCAGAAAAAGTTAATAATTGCATTTCTTGTGGGAAGCAAGTACCTCATAAGGACTTTCATTCTTACTGTATTCCTTGCCCTAGGCCCTGATTATAACTTTCTAGGTTGTCGGTTTTGTGCTAGATTTAACCAACGCACTATTAAGCTTAACTATTAAGATTTTGCATTAAACTACTTTGGACGCAGGTTTAATTATCCAGAAATGTCATCGGAAAGCCATCCAACTACCGGAGTTCACAAAAAATGCAAAGAAAAAGAAAGACAACCGAGGCCCAAAACTAACGAAGCTTCTCCTAAGCCAATCGCCGGTTGTCAGTGAGGCGCTTTCGCAGCCCTTGACGCCCACTACTTTAGAGTCGCAGGCCGCTACCGACTCCCACGTGGAGTCGGCTATGCTGCTGGAAACTCAAGGTATTGGAGCCTCGGACGCTATTTCTTCAGATGGGTTCAGAGCCACTGAGCAGGCACCGGCTTCTGAGGGTGTATTCAGATCTAAACATCTATACATTAAACCAACTTCAAAGGCAAAGACTAAAGCACCTTCAAAGACAAAGAAGCAAATTCAAGAGCCACGTGGACAGGCCTCCATGCCCAAAAAGCAGATGCTCAAAATGGCTGAAGACTTGATTACCTTGATCAGGGCCCCCCGCTAAGAGGCCTAAGGCAAAAGACTGACTATGAATCTTCAGATCAGGTTTCCATTTCTTCTGATTCCTCTTCTGATCAGAAATATTCTTTTCCACCCTTGGAGGATTCTGATGCTGAAGAATCTATACCTTCAGCTTCTCCTCCTGAGGACTATTCCTTTGGGGAAACCTTACATACCATGAGGGATGAGGGAGCATTTCCACTGGGAGTCCTGTGTTAGACATTGTGGATGATGTGTTTTCGGAGTCTAGCCTTACCCCTGACTCCTTACCTACAGCTCCTGTTAAGCCTGACAGATATTACAGGGTTCCTGACTCACATAAATTCCTTTTTAAAAACCCTGCTGCAGACCCAGAAACTATTTCTCAGTGTCCCAAAGGAGTTAAGGCTTCTGCTGCAAAAAACCCTACCCACTCTGACAGGGATTCTAGGGCACTGGATAGATGGGGAAAATGGTTTACACGTCTGCTACCTTGGCTATAAGGGCCTTAAACTGTCAGTTTCATATGCTCAAATATCAGCAACATGTCATGGCATTGCTTAAGTAGAAAATGTTAAACTCTGAATGTGCAGAAAACAAGGAAATGCAGGATATATTGCATGCAGCTGAACAAGTTGGAAAGCATACCTTGCAATGTGGTTTTGATTCTTTAGAGGCCTCCTGCAGGGCCGCAGTAACAGGCTCTGTAATTAGGAAGCATGCTTGGTTAAAGGAACAAAATCTGCCTGAACATGTTAAAGTTAAATTATTAGATGCACCTTTACAGCATGATACTTTGTTTGGTGTTAAGGCAGAAGAGGTGTTATAGAAAATGGAGGACAAAGCTAAATTTATGCAAACAGTCAAAGATTTTTTACAAGTACAGCCACCAAGGTTCAGTAGACACTGCCCAACAAAGAATTGGTCCTTTCCTGTGTCAGACAGACCTCAAAGGGGCAGACCCAGATGCCCTAGAGGCAGATCCCAAGTGCAAGGTTCATTCGCCTCAAAGCAATGGGGGGGCCTCTACCTCCAAAGTTGGAGAAGACAAATCACAACTATTCAGGAAACAGTCCCAATGACTTCACCCTGCCTGCACCAAGCACTTATCTCCTGGCAGCCCCCTTAGGGGGAAAATTAGCACTTTTTTCACAAAATTGGCACATTATAACCCAGGACAAGTGGGTCTTAAATATCGTGTCACAAGGCTACAAGTTCCATTCCATATCCTGCCAAAAGCAAACGGCTGGCCAGATCTGCCAAAAAATCAATGGGCAAAGGCACAAAACAAGTCTCATCCCTTATGGACATGGGGGCCATTCGACTAGTACCAGAGCAAGAGCAGGGACAAGGATTTTACTCAAGGCTGCTCTTGGTACCCAGAAAGGACAAGGCCTGGAGGTCAATACTAGACTTATCTATTTTGAACACATACCTGGATATTCCAAAATTCAAGATGTTGACTTTGCAGCAACTTCGGCCCATGCTGGGCAAGAATGCTTGGCTTGTGACTTTATACCTAAAAGGCATACCTGCATGTCCCAATCAGACTAATATGCAGAAGATACCTCAGATTTAAGGCTGGCTCAATGCATTACCAATTCTCTGCACTGCCCTTTGGCTTATCTACTGCGCCCAGGGTCTTTACAAAGTGCCTGGCACCAGTAATTGCATTCTGCATACAAAGAGGAGTACAAATATATCCTTACTTGGACAACTGTCTAATTCAAGCAGAGAACAAGGACATTCTTCTACAGCATCTGGCATTTGTGAAAAGACTTCTAACATGCCTAGTGTACACAGTCAACGAAAAGAAATCAAAACTAGTACCCTCTCAAGAGATAATATTCCTGGGTGCAAGCTTAAATACAACTGCCCACATGGCACTCAACAGACAGCCTTCAAGGACAATTCCTGCCAGGAAGGAAAAATTCTCTGGCAGACTAAAACAATCAGATCCTGCACAGCCAACTCAGGACTTAAACCTGGCAGCATGGTGGATAATTGTGCCAAATATTCCTTTCAAAGTGGATAGGAACCAGAGCTGCAGCCACTACAGCAGCCTTTCTCAGGGGAGTACCAACCAAGGACATTTTAGAGGCTGCTACTTGGAGTTCAGTGCACACCTTTACCAAGCACTATCATCTGCCACTCTACTCTAAATCCAGGGCAGGTTTTGCCACTGCAGTTCTGCAGGGCCTCATAGCCACTCCTAATGCCGTTTAGCTCCAGACTCCCATCCATAGCTTTGGGACTCTACCAAAAAGTAGTGACTGCAACAGTGAAACATGAAGAACACAGTACAGTTGTGTACACTTACCATAAATGTAGATGTTTGAGTGTATTCACTGTTGCAGTCCAGGTTACCCACCCACCATCCCCCTTTTTCTTCTGATGGAACCTATCTTTCCTTCTCTGATTTATACAACCTATGTGGTGTATTTGCTTGTAGATGAAGGTAATGTGTACATTGGTGCATGTATTTCTATGTATATAAATTTTGGCTACCCTTTTAGGGGGCACCTGATATCTGGGGCAAGAAAAACTAAAGAAAATGGCGTCGGCCGCATCTTTAATACCCCTGACGACCTGATGTTAGGGAAGGGGTGACAGCGGCTGACGCAGGACCCAGAACTTTGGAATTCAGGCCGACTGAGGGCAACCTGCCAGCAGGATTACCCAAAAGTAATGACTGCAACAGTGAATACACTCAAACATCTACATTTATGGTAAGTGTACACAACTGTACTATATTTCTCTAACAGATTAGACAATTTTGTCCAAGCAATTAAATGATGTGTTGTGGTGTTAGCCCTTGCTTTTATAGTAGAAATCTCATTCATACAAATGTATTTCACAAGATGAATAAACTCAACTTTAAAGACAGGGGTATATTGGGATTTCCAATTAGTAACAATTTTCCCTGCTATACAGAGGATAGACCATAGTAAAAATGTTTTTTAGGAGTGACTTCAGGAACAAGAACATTGAATAGGATAAAGGAGTCAGAAATGATATATCTGTGATTTCATAGAGCTTTACAAAGATATTTAAAATCTAACCAAAATGGGGAAATTATTTTGCAATTAACAACCATATGTATCCAGTCAGCATCAGGGTGTCTACATCTCCAGCATTTCATTTCATCTTTCTTGTACATTATTGCTAGTCTATGTGAAGTGAAAAAGCATCTATGTAAAAATTTCCATGTGTATACACACCAGAACAGGGAAGATGTGGATTCCTTCACCAACTGTAAACAAAGTTTTTTATCTTTTTCTGAGAATACTTGTCTATTAACTTCACTTGAATAATTCCTGAAAATAAACATCTGTTTTGCTAAAATCATTTCTGAGAATTTTATAAATAACAGGTATGTATGTATGAAGTGTTCTTGGGTGAGCTATTAATAATTGTTGAGATAAAATCCAAGATTTTTAAGTTTCTCTTATTATATACCTCTAATGAGGGTAAGAGCTTAATATGTATAAATTCCTTACAAGTTTGGATGTCCAGCCAATTGCAATTTTGCAGACTATATCTGCTGATCAACTAGTCTGCAGAACTTATTTTACTGGCTGAGAGAAATTGCTCCCAATATAATAGGTCACCCTTCTTAAATTCTAACATTTTCTGAGTATCAAAAGATATCAAACATTCATGTGTGTAAACAATAGGGAATATAATTATTAAGAAATTCTTAATTGAATAGAAAACATAAGCTTTTTAAACAACAGCAATATTTGATTTATAAGAAGTGTGAAAACAAGTTTTGACTTTTCACTTTGAATGCTTATTTTTAAAATCTGTATAAAGATTTTTGTATGTATTTGAGTATATGTTTCAAGCAATGTTCTATTACTATTAACAAGGAAGGCTTCATGTATTGATTTCCAATAGGATGTATAAGAAGTATTATTCCAAAGCAACACTATGTTAATAAATGTGGAGATTAAATAAAAATCAATATTTGGAAACCTATAGCTCCTTCATCCCAGCTTGTGGTGTGCCAGAGAAAAGAAATTCTTGTTTTTTTGGGATGCCAAAGGAAGTTGAATAATAAGTTATTAATTTTCTGTTTAATTTTAACAGGTGGGGAATTATTAGAGCTTGGCCAAGGAACAAGATTTTAGGTAACAGTATAATTTTGATTAAAGTTAGTCTGTCTTCAAATGTGAAGACAAGTCTGTTCCAGCTCAGCTGTCTATTAGACTAGTAATTGAGTTTGTAAGTTGTTGGTAATTAGATGTGAGCTTTAAACAGATGTGGCCAACTTAGGTATTTGAAAACTTTATCTATATCAAGGCTTAAAATAGAAAGCTAATTTTTTTTCTTGTTTGCTAAGGTCTGTTAAGGGCAGTAATCTTAACTACATTGGCTTGTACCTTTCTGTTTTTGATAAACCCAGTTTGGTCTTCATGAATTAATATTGAAATAAGATAGACATGAATATCTTGTAATCAATGTTAAGCAAATAAATTGGCCTGTATGATGTGCAAAGGTTAGGCTGTTTATTTGGTTTTAAGATGGGAGAGATGACAGAATATTTCCATGAGGGAGGGATGTTTGCTGTAATTTTAGCTTCTTGGAATGCACTGAGTAAGATTTTCAAGATGTTATCAGGTAAGAGTTTGTAAAATTATGGAATTAGACAATCCAGCCCTGGTGCCTTTTTTGTCTTAAGATTTTTTATTTGTTCCTTTAATTCTTTAAAGGAAAAGGGTTTGTCTTTGTTACTAATATTGTGTTTTGATAGCTTCTTTTGAATATTATTTGCAAGAAAGTTGTCTATACTTTGTTATCACTTGTAGATGAGTTATTAATATTCTTGATATTTTTATATCTAACTTTGATAGTCTGATTATTTCTAGTGTACATTATTTCTTTTATATGTCTTTTTTCATTTAAATATTTAGACCTAATCGCAATCCTGTGCATACTCTTGGGATTAATTGAGTAGGTCTGTAATCTGAATTTTTCCAGATTTATTGATATTTTATGCTGCATGATATCCTAATATTCCTTGTTCAGTTTACATTTGTCAGCTAATGTACATTTGTCATTTGATGTAAGTTTTAATTTTAGTTCAGCAGTTTCTTTTTGTATGTCTACCAGTTTTTTATCCCAGTCTTTCCTTTTATTTATATACCAACTTTTGACTTTACCATGTGAGGCTACCTTTAAAGTGTCCCATAGGATAATATCTGAAACCTATCCATTATTATTGGTGTCTAGGCAAAGCTTTATTTCATCTAGAAATCATTCTTTAAATCCTTGTACTATTACTAGATAAGCAGGTAGTCTTTGGCTGAGGTTTAAGAGGTTAGTATTTGCATTACACTGAAGGTGATAGCATTGTGGTCAGACATAGGGCATGATGTCAGCATTACATTATCAGTTTTGGCCAGTAAAGAACTAGTTACAAAGACTTTGTCTATGTTGGTTTGTGTGCCAAATCTGTAAGAGTAAGAATACTTCCGGGAGGATAATATTTTTATACCATCTGTTTCAATTAGGTTGTGGTCTTTTTTGTAGTTGTTCAAGTGCTTGGCAACAGGGGACATCTTGAAGGACTTAGAGCTTGTGGTATCAGTGGAGGACAAAATACAATTAAAATCACCCACTAATAGTAACTCACCTTTAGATTTTAATGTTATGGTGTTTAAATGTTTTTTCACAGTTTTAGTCTCAATACCCAGTATCAAGTAGGTGTTTGCAAAAGTGTACATCTTTTTATCTAGTTTTAGTATGACTAAAGCAAGCATGCCATCATTATTTGAGTACGAGTCAACTATTTCTGGAATTCTCATTGATTTTCTGTATAAAATTAGGACACCTCTTTTTTTTTGTGGTTGTAGTTTGAACTTACCAAAATCTTATAATCCTTAAAGGTTAATTTGTTTACATCTTCTGTTGCTAAGTGGGATTCCTGAATCAATGCAAAATCTGCTTTATGTAGCATTAAATATTTGTTGACACTAATCCTTTTCATGGGGTTGTACGCAACCCATTGATATTAATAGATATAAATGTTAAATATTATCATTTGATGGAGACTGCTGTTACAAGTAAAACTGAAAAGTGCTTTCCTTGATTCATTATGACAAATACATTTTTAAAGCTGTTATAGACAATTTAGAAACTCTAAATTTGAAAATAAAATGATATATTTTAATAACCTTCTGCATGGATAAACTATATCCAGGCTGACTATATCTCTCATAGAAGCCACAAACTAACCCTCTCATGACATCTGTTGGGAATTCCTAGCTACTGCAGGTTAATAGCAAGCAGAAAGGAAACTGCATGTACATTAAAAACATATAAAAGGAAAATTTTAATTTAATATACTATTTATGCATGAACTAAGAACACGAAGCTGTATACAATTTCTTAAAATTCTTTTTATCTAAACAGACTAAGATAAATTGATTAATCCTAATAATTATTTGTTGCTATGAGTAAATACAGGACCGTAATGTCATTAAAGCAGAAAGGAAAAAAGATGCATTTAAAACTGACACTGTCAGAAACATATTTGTAATTCTTATTTAAATATAAATGTAATTCAGATTAAATAGATCACTATTTACAGTAAAACATATACTTATATGACTTTTTAAATAAAAAATAATTACTAAATGAATGAAAACACTGTTCAAACGATCATTCTTGAATCTGGCTGGCTGTTCAGTGGGTTCCACTTCATATCATCGAAATTTCAAATTTCAAATCATCGAAACCAAATCGTCAAAAATTCATATAATCGAATCTCAAATCATTGAAAACTATAAAGCAACTAGAAATAACATCCCAAACACATTTTACTATGTTTATGCAGGGGGCAAGCCCCCCGCATCCCCCATGTGGGGAGCTCTGCCCCACACCCGTTGTAATTAAATATACCAACTCCTAGGTCGCACTACAGTGGAGGTAAGGAAATTACCTTTTTCCCCCACTGTAATGCGACCTTGGAGTTGGTATATTTAATTACGGGGGTTGTGGGGGCATAAACATAGTAAAAACTTTGTGGAATGTTATTTCTAGTTGCTTTATAGTTTTCAATGATTTGAGATTCGATGATATGAGTTTTCGACGAAATGAGTTTTCGACTATTTGGTCTTGATGATTTGAAATTTCGATGATATGAAGTGGAACTGTTCAGTGAGGAGAAACAGGTTCAGAGGTCATGTCTACTTCCTGGAAGACATCACAGATTGTTTGTCATCAGGTTGCAAGTTAAATGAAGCCTTTAGAAGCTTGAGCTTCTCACAAAAGTTGTCAAAATTCCATCAAAAAAGTAAGCAGGCAGGGATTTTCTAGTGAAGTGAAGCTTTTAAGCATAACTTGTAAAATGATGAATATTTCAAATAAAGGCTCCAAATTATCAACCATGCACAGCTATAAGATATATTAGCTAAATGGAGCACATTTGTTCATAGCTTCAGAGGTTAGTACTAGGCTATTGGCTCAAGGGCCTAATTAAGCCTAGCCAACAAGGTTCCCTGGCTTACACCACCCAAGAAAGATATTTTCCTTCTGCCTAAGTCGAGCAGAGCCGCAGAAGTGATCCCTGAGGTGTATTTCCTATTTCCTATCCATTCATCACGATTTTTCTTGAAGAGTGCTAATGAGTAACTTTGCTTGACATAGATGGGTAGCTTGTTCCAGAGTATGGGAAGTCTCTGGGACAGGAATCTATCCCTCCAGCATGTTCTGTTTATTGTGGTGACAAGGTTTAGGTCCCTAGAGCATGTAGCTTGGAGGGACTGGGATTTCGTTAGGTGTAGCATATCCAACAGCTCTGGGTTTGACATATCCTTGTATGTTAGGCAAAGATCACCTTGGAGTAGGCGATATGCTGCAGAGTAAAGCTAGAGTTTTTTGAGACAGTCAGCGTAGAACATCTGTTTGAGGCCAGTAATCCTCTTTGTGAGGTACTTCTGCAGCCTTTCCAGCTGCTGCAGATGTCTTGTGAGGTACAATCCAAAAGGGGTGTTGTACTCTATAATGGGTCTAATGAGTGTCAAGTAGAGGGGAACAATGACCTCTTTTTTTCTGGATGAGAACCCTTTTGTGATGAGGTGTGCCACATAGAAGGATTTTCTGACTACTGCTGTGATGTGATTATCAAAGGAGAGACTACTGTCCACCTGGGTCCAAAGGCTTCTTATCACACATTCGGTGTTAAGTAGATTGCCTCCTATGTGGTAGTTCATGGGTACAGAGTTTTTACCAAAGGGGATGACAATGCACTTTTTGGCATTGAGCTTGAGGTCATGGCTCTAACACCAGGCATCTTTCTCAGTGAGGCCCCTCTCTAGGATGTCCACATCACTTGGGGACTCGACTATGGCTCCTAGTTTACAGTCATCTGTGAATTTCGTTAGCCAGAGACCTTCTGTGTTAGCCTGTACTTCAGAGAAGTAGATACCAAACAGGAGAGGTCCCAGGACTGAACCCTGCGGTACTCCACTTGTCACTGGTTTGAAGTCAGATTTGGAGTGTACAACTTTTACAGTGTGGGTTCTGTCAGTGAGCCAGTTGCAACCCATCTTGTGAAGTAGGGATTTATACCTAGTTTATTGAGTTTATCTATAATTCCAGAATGGGTAATGGTGTCGAAAGCCTTGGCGAGGTCAAGATAGGCTGTGTGAACCACCTTACCCTCATCTATGGCTTTGGTGACTGCCTCAAAGAAGTCGATCAGGTTCAGGAGGCATGATCTGCCTTTCACATATCTGAAGTGGGTGGAGTCCAGAGTTTGGAGGTTACCAATGTCATTGTTTATGAGTTCCATCATGATATGTTCCATGGCCTTGCAGACCAGGTTCGTCAGGCTAATAGGGCGATAGTTCCCAGGATACGTGGTGGCTCCCCCTGTGTGGAGTGGAATAACTGTTGCCGTGCACCATTCAGTGGGCACAAAGCCTGACATGAGGCTATGATTGAACATGGTGCTTAGGTGGGGAGCCAGTTTGTTCTGAAGTTCATGTAAAATGCAGCCTGGGATGTTGTCCAGTCCCTTGGATGCTGTGTTTTTGGCTTTAGAGAGTGCAGCTTTTACCTGCGTAGTTGTGATTGCAAGGACTCTGCATTCTTCCGGTATAGATATGGTCCCTTTAGGGGGTGAGAGGGGGGTAAAGTTAGCACTGAACCTATCTACCAGGATGTTGGCAATATCACTTGGTTCTGTAATTTTCATGCCATTGTGCTGTAACTCAGTGCAGATCTGGGTGTTGCCATTGAGATTCTTGACATAGCTATAGAATGCTTTGTGGTTGTCTTTAGAATCAATGGTGATTTTGTTTTTGTAGCTAGCTTTGGAAGATCATATAAGGCATCTCAGCTTCTTACTGAGGCTGAGCAGGGAGCTCTTCCACTCATGGGATTTTACTCTCTCTTACAACAATTTCTTCCTTCTGTTGTAGAGTTTGTTTATGGCAAGGGACCACCAAATTGGCTTCCTATTTTTGGAGGATAGCATCATGGTTCTGTTCTGCTTATAGAGTTCATTTGTGTAGGATTCAGCAGTCTTAACTGTATTGGCCATCTGCATGGGTGTCATGAAGTTCGCCACTTCTGCCTTAAGCATGAAGTTGGCTTTGGAAAAATTTTTTACAGTGGTTTCCTTAATGGGGGGTGGGGGCGGGATGTAAATATCTAGGGTAATTAGCTTATTGTCGGATCTGACCAATGAGGAGTTGACTTCAGGTGTGGAACACTGGTCACTCATGTTGGTAATGACTAGGTCTAGGATATTGTTGCCTCTAGTGGGGATGTGGATGTGGATAAGTTGATCCAGGGCTTTGGAATTTATGAATTCCAGAAAGCATTGAGTGAAGGAGTTGGTACATGAGTAGTTTTCCCAGTTAATGGTAGGTAGTTGAAATCACCCATTATTAGGGTGTTTGGTTGAACCCTAATATTTTCCAGTTTATCAAGAAAAGAAGAGTGGGAATCCTGAGGCATGGTGGGGGATCTATAGCAAGCTATAATTTGGATTGCAGTTTTGCCCAGAGTTAGTTGCACTTGAATAATCTCGGATGTATTATGCTGAGCAACTAGCCTGGAGGTGTGGATATCCTTAATGAATATGGATACACCTCTGCCTTTGGTGTTCCTGTCCAGTTTAGATGACTGAAAGGTGTGGTATGAGTTATAGCCTGGTAATGCAGGGATGCTCTCTGGAGCCTTGAACCAGGTCTCAGTCACTGCACAGATATTGATATTCTCCATTTTAAGGATTCATAGATTCATAGATTAGTACTAGGCTAACTGCCCTTGTGGACCATTTTCAGCCTAGCCAGTTGCTTAATGTGAGAATCAAACCCTGCACCTTGTGTTTGTGAGGTAAACAGCTTAACCATTATGCCAACATCCCACCCCCTTTATGCTAACATCCCACCCCCCTCGCTCGAGTGAGTGCATTTAGACTTCTAGCATTGAGTAGCATTGCCCTCAGTTTTTGCTTGCCATTTCTTGTTACAGTGGTGAATTTGTCATTTGAACCTTGCCTAAAAAAGGCACTATAGGGGTGGCAAGAGCCTTAGCCAGTATCCGGAATCCCAGGGGCAACAGGTGCAGGCCATCTCTGGCAAAGCATCGTGGTCTGCTGGCCATGTTGTCCCAGGTAGACAGATACTGGATCCCCTTAGAATGACACCAGAAGCTTAGCCAATTGTTGAAGTCAATAATTTTGTCCTTGTACTGCGGTATCATTCTGGGTGACGGTAGGATGCTACTCAGGGCTAGGGTCATACCTGCCTGGGATACAAGATTGGAGAGCTCTTCCATGTCTCTTTTCATGTAGTCCAGGGAGGTACATCTCAGGTCGTTCACACCAACATGGACAATGACATAGTCATATTTGTACTTGTGGAGTGACCTGAGTGCATGGGTTATATGGCAGATTCTGGCACCCGACAGGCAGCTGACAGTAACCTTCTCCTTGTTTAGCCTGGTGAGTGGGACATCAGTGTACCTGACTATGGAGTCACCTATGACTAGTGTGTTGGGTACGTTGTTTTGCCTTATGGGCTGTGGTTGAGTGGCACACTGAGTCTGTGGGCTGTGTGTCATTTGGGTTGTGTTGGGGGTGGAGGTTGCTTGCATTTCTACTTTGGAGGTCTCTGCTGCTTGGTCAGATTGTTATTGAGAGCCTCTGCAAATGTTTTTGTTTCTCTGTGTTTGGATTTTGGTGATGTAGATTTTGTGGTGGGACTATGTGATGAGTATGGTATGGTGCAAGTGTTTACCTTCTCCTCTTGACTGTCAAGTTCAGTCTTGGTTGGAGAGAGCTTTGCCTCCAGTTTAGCTAGATAAGTGCATCTCTCACAGGTTGTAGTGCTGGGTGGTTGGAGGAGAGTGCAGAAGTCCTGTTAAGTAGTAAATGTATATATAATAATAAAATGTTACCACTTTCTTTTAAAATACGTAACAGTAACACAGTAAACATTTCCCTCTCCTGCAGTGATTAAATACTATGATAGAAGGACTAAAACAGAAAGGGAAGGCACATACATGAAGAAATAAGTATAGGATATAACATAAATATAAATGTATGAAATGAGTAAGTGATTTTGTACTATTTCACTATGCTATGGCATGTATATAAAGAGATAAAATTATAAAATAGTAGTTTGCAGTTGGATAAGATTTTGATTTACTTGAATTTTGAGTAATATATATGTATATTATGTATAAAGTTAGCATTGTTGTGGGAAAGATAATAGGAGAGAAAATTATAAAATAGTAGTTTGCAGTTGGATAAGATTTTGATTTACTTGAATTTTGAATTATATATATATTATGTATAAAGTTAGCATTGTTGTGGGAAAGATAACAGGAGAGAAAAAAGTTACATCACCTTCCATGTATGATGCCACATTATTTAGAAGGGAGTATACAAAAACTTGCATTAAATATGAAGTTGTGTATAATCATTTGTCTCTGGGTATCTTTTTTCTTTGATAGTCCACTCATTTTTTGAAGCTTGTCTTTTTAAGTTAATTGAAGAATCCATGGGTTCAGGTTGACTGAAAAGGTTCTTGTTTGGACAAATGTGGATGCTTCTTCGAGAGAGTCAAACGTTTTCTTTCCTTGTGGCAGGGGTAGTCTTATTCTTGCTGGGAATATGAGTTTTGCTTTTATTCCTTCCTTTTTTAATGATTTTATTAGAGGGACATGTGCTCTTCGCTTGGACATTACAAGAGGTGAAAAGTCGTTGCCAAACCAGATAGTTTGGTCACCAATTTTTAATGGAGCAAGGGACCAAGCAGTTCTTAAAAAAAGGTCTTTGTCTTGAGTGAAGATAAATCTTACAATAATAGATCTTGGATGGCTGTTTTTACTGGGTACAGAAGTTGTAGTTAAAGACCTGTGTGCCCTTTATATCCCTAAAGATAGTGCTTCAGGTAGGTTTAGGATTTTAAGAATACAAGAAGTCAGGAAATTAATCATATTGTCCCCCTCCATCTGTTCCGGGATGCCATGGATTCTTATGTTGTTCCTCCAGGTTCTGTTCTCAATGTCGTCTATCATTTCAATGAGTCTGGTGTTTTCTTGAAGAAGAAAGCCTATGTTTTTCTCTCTTTCTGTTAACATGTAGTCTATATCTGCTACAGAATCTTCCAAAGCAGCAATCTGGGCAGTTTGTTGTTTAAGGACTTCATTTAATAAGGTTATTTGTTTGGTAGTATCTTCTTTTATATTGTCCACTTTTAAGTGTAATTTGTCTATTTTACCCACCAAGTCTTGAACTGTAGTAAGTATTGCCTGTATTTCTTTCTTCACTGGAGTTTTTGCTGAGAAAATTTGGAGCTGCTCATCTTCCTTTGTGAATGTGGTTTCAATCTCCTTTCTATCTGAAAGTTTGACAGAAAAATATGATCATTTTAGCTTACAAATTACACCGTGTAGCTTACAACTTCCAGAATCTGATGTTAGTAGTTTCAGGTCTTTGTTGGTGAAATTAAATAAAAAATCCTGTCAGGAAAAAATGAAGACTGCAGAGCTCAAGAAGTCTGCTGGTTTCAACTTGCCATCCAAGCCACGCCCCAAGCCTGTTTTTTTTTTTAAACTAAGTAATGTTACAAAATGAAGAAGATAATCATCCCAGAGTTTTGATGCAACAAGGGAAAATGCTTGACTACTAGTGATCATACAAACAAAGTTTTCTGCACAGAACTTTAGCCCCAGCTGAATGTAACAGTCGGTGTTAAGTTGTCCAATCTTGCCTTCATTCTTGCTGGATGGGTTTGGAGCCGATCCTCGGCTCCGACTCGGCCACTTACTATAGCTCGAGAGCTCTTTACTGGCTCGAGGCTACCCTTTATCCCAGAATGCCCAGCGACAGCTACCCAGATCTCATTTGCCGCTTTAGCTGCGAGGTTGCGATCAATACTGGCTCAGGCTTAATATAACCTTTTTCTCTATTAAATTTAAATAATTTGCTTAAAATTTGATATATTTTTTCTCTCTTATACTACTTTGTAAGTTTCTTTTATTGTAAGCCCCTTATCTCGTCCTTGTGTTTTTTTGTGCTGTGTTGGCCATTGCCCCTTAGTTGCTAGGCCTTGTGTTATTCCCTGAACTCGTTTAACTTAGAGATTTCTTCCCCCTCCCCCTTAAGGACAGCCGTTTAAGTTAGAGGCTCTCCTTTAAGGTCTTTATTAATTTTTAGTTTACTACTGTAGTGTGTTTTTTTGTTAAAATGTCTAAGGAAGTTAAAACCTCAGGTTTTAAAAAGTGTGACTCATGCTGTCAGAAGATGTCTCTTGACAGATGGGCACACTAGTTGTATTTACTGCCTGGGGGCTCTGCACCTGCAGTACTCTTGTTCTATTTGTCATGCCTTTAGTCCTAGGGTCCTGCAGGAGCAGAAAAACAAGCTTATCCTCCATGGATTCTTAAAACAGGATTCTCCGGCTAAAGCATCTCAGCCAGTGAAACCTTTGAAACCAGTCAAGCCGTTGGCTCCATGTTCGGAACAGCCCTTTGAGCTTGACAAACCAAGTGCGTCGGTGCCATCTGGCACCAACAAGACTACTCATCCATCAGCTCCAACTGTTACTTTGGAGCCGTCTCGGAGTCACAAAAGAGTCTCCTTCATTGGAGCTGATTCGCTCGGTGTCACAATCACCTTTACTTCAAAGCAAGTTTAGTCATCGCTCATCTTTCCAGTCCTCTCGATCCTCGAGGTTATTGGATCAGGATGTGGAGAGAATGGTCAGTAGGTTGCTTAAGTCACAGGCCCTTGCTAAAATGCTTTTGAGCCCGCTTCAACAGGCTTCGGCTCCATCCGCTTCGAATTCAATTCGTCCACCGACTATGCTTAGTTTGGAGCCAGAGTCAGTGGTTCCTACAGCTCCGATGACTTCCTCTTCGGCTCCAATGTTGACTCCGATTACCTTGGTTCTTCCTCCCATCGAGGTATCTGGGCACCAAAGCTCTCTCATCGACTCTGAGGGGAGAAGTGGCATCGGACCCTTGTCTGACCCCGCTCTCCCTCTTACAGCATCGGCTCAGTTGAGCTCAGCTCCCACATCGGGATTCCTGTCTCTTTGGAGCTGGAGCCCTCCTTGTGTTGAGACCATGATGCCTTCAAGGTCATGTGGACAGTGCTGTCACCACAGATGGCTCCACTATCGGTTCCATCGGCTCTGTCCCTCTCGGTGCCTGTGACAACCTCTCCTCCAGTCCCAAAGCGTAGGGAACCTATGCCCCAGGACACCCCATTGGGTGAAACCTTTTCTTCCAAAACCTCCCCAGAGCATTCTGAGCAGGCTTTCTGGAAGAAAAAGTGCAAGAGGAAGCACCAAGACTCCCCTGAGTCTGTCACCTCAGATACAGACCTGGATGAATTGGAGAGGTCCCCCTCTGAAGATGTTTCCTTTTCAGACATTCTTGAGATTCTCAGGCAGAGGCATAGCAGGACTTCCCTAGTCACCTCTGAGGATGAGTTTGTATGCCTGGATGCATTTGGTTCCTAACCTTCCACCTCCTGGGTGTCTCCGCCTTTTGAGCCACTCATGTCTGTAGTGTCTCAAAAGGCTTGGTCAGCTCCAGATTCCATGGAACCTGTCCCGAGGAGACCCAATAAATTCATCACAGCTTTCCAAGATAAACAATTCTTGACTAAAAGTTTCCCAGTTGATGCCATGGTGGTAGCAGCAGCCACAAAGAGAAAGTTAGCTGAAACCTCCTCATCTGTCCATTCACCAAATAAAGACTCTCGTACACTGGACAGATATGGGAAGTGGATGTTTTCATCAGCGACCTTCTCCCTTAGGTCCCTGAAATATCGTTCCCATTTTCCTAGGCTTCAGTGGGATCTCCTAAAAGAGCTTGGAGATACCCTACAAGATCCCACAGCTGAGGGAGCTTCAGCCAAGTTAACTACCCAGCTGGTGACTCTTAATTCAATAGTCAACTCCGCCATGAGGCTTATTTCATACGCAGCCGATGGAGCGAGTAGAGCTGCAGGAACAGGAGTGGCTCTTAGGAGACATTCTTGGCTGTGGCTGTGTCAGCTTGCAGAACCTTTCAGAGTGTCCTTCACCAATACCCCCTTTGATGGCTCCTCTCTCTTTGGACCTCAGGTGAAAGGCATGCTTACCAGGTGCCAGCAGGAAGGCAAGACGCTCTCTGATATCAGAGTCTGTTTTTCCACTCCTACCAGACCATACCCACGGGTCAGAAGCATGGAAAAATGTGTTTTCGAAAATCCCAGGGACCCTGGCCTGATGCACATGGTGAATTTTCCTCCAGGGGCAGAGGGGGAATAATAATGGCAGACACCACCCTCATGGCAGAGGGGGTCCGCAAAATCAGGGTGACAGAGATAAGTTCTCTTCCAAATCCTATCTACATCCCTGAAGGGATGCCCGATTGCTCAACTCTGGAGGCAGTTAGGGGAAGGCTTTCATTGTACCCAATCACCTGGCAAAATATTACAAAAGACAAACGGGTACTAGCCATTATATCTGGAGGTTACAGCATTCCCTTTCACCAACCCCCTTTTGTTTAAAAAAAAAAACATCCCAGATGTTCCACCCAGTCTAAGGGATCAGGCATTCACAGAAGTTTCAAGACTGCTAGAAAAAAGAGCCATCCAGCAAGTCCCTGCAGACCAAGTAGGAGCTGGAACTTACTCAAGATTCATTTTAGTGCCCAAAAAGACAGGGGACTGGAGACGAATTCTGGATCTCAGCAGGTTAAACAAATCTGTACAAAAAGAAAAGTTCCAGATAGTAACACTGCAGTCCATTCTCCCTGTTCTGGGTCAAGACAATTGGATGTGCTCCATAGATCTTCATGCACTATCATATAAAAATGGACAGATGGTCCAGGAGATTTCTATGCTTCTGGCTAGGGGCCAGTCATTACCAATTGAGAGCTCTGCCCTTTGGTCTCACCACAGCCTCCAGGGTGTTCACCAAATGCATGGCAGTAGTCACGGCTCACCTGAGACGTCTAGGATTCCAGGTGTTTCCTTATCTGGATGACTGGCTCCTCGCTGCTACCACCAGGCAACAACTTATAGAGGCACGAGATTACACCATCACATCCTGTGCTCAACTCGGCATCACAATAAACTTCAAAAAATCTGCCTTGTTGCCCTGTCAATCTATTGCATACATAGGAGCAGAGCTAAACACAAAAAAATGATTGTAACATTACCTCAGGAAAGAGTTTCCATTATTCAAAAACAGGTGTCACTTCTCCTGAGGAGCAAAAGAATTCAAGTCAAATATGATGTTCTTCATCTCACATTGCTGCAGTCCTTACACTTGGGTAGTCCGCTGTCCTCGGTCGGCCCGAATATCAAAGTATAAGGCTGACGTCGGTCAAGGCGCATTTGACTGACATCAGGACGTCAGGGTACAAATGCGCATAACCGACGTCATATCCTCAGTCTTTTTTGCCGCATGGTCCGATGCAGAAGCAGTATTGCAAGTGCGGTTGGCGTTCTGAAATTTTTCGATTCGGAGTTTCAGACCGAGTCAAAGTTGGCTAAGTACCCGTTGGGAATATTTTAGTTTTTCTTGCCTCAGTGGTTTACCGGATGTCAGAAAAAGTGAATAATTGTATTTTGGGAAACAGATACGCATAGAGACTATCATACTTTGTGTATTCCTTGTTTAGGGCCTGAGCACGACGTTGTTGGGTGTCGCTCTTGTGCTAGATTTAATTAGCGCACTATAAAGAGGAGATTAGATTGTGCCAGGTTAGTCTTTGGGAAGCGGTGCAATTATAAAATGCCATCGGATGCTCCGACGCCCGCTTCTTCAAAGAAGCGCAAGGACAAAGTAGTGAAGCCTAGGCTAGAAGAACCATCGTGTCGGTGGAGCCGGTGGTTCCACCGGAGGTTTCTTTAGGTTCCCAGGGAGAGACCTTGTTATTGCAGGATGTGGCCTCTCAGGAGGCAGGTCAGGGTGAAGGGGCTTCTCAGGTTACTATACTCCCTCCTGCCTAGGGTGGTTAGGCCCTCTCCTTCTGTTTCCAAGGCTTCTCCTAGAGGCAGGCCAGGTTTAGCTTCAGTTGGTGTCACCCTAGTTCTTCTGGAACTGTGCCAAGAAGCATATGCTTAAGATGGCAGAAGATTTGATTACTCTGATTAGGGGTTCTTTGCCCCTCCTGATAAGAGACCTAGGGTGGAGCCTGAGCTAGGGAGTTTGAGCAGGCTTGGATGTTTCAGAGTCTTGCTGAAGACTTGCAGGAGTACTCTCCTTATTCTGATTCTGATGTGGATGATTCTACTCCTTCTGCTTCTCCTCCTGAGGATTTTTCTTTTCAGAAACTCTTCATTCCATGAGGGAGCATTTTAAGTGGGAAGGTCAGGACTTCTCTGATTCCAGGAAAAGGCTTAGGGAATTTTGTTTTACCCCAGCATAGGCCTTTGGCTATACCTCCTGTTTTGGATGTAGTGGAAGATGTTTTTACAGAGGCTTCTCTTAATCCTGATTCTTTGCCTCCTGCTCCTGTTAAACCGGATAGGTATTACAGGGTGCCTGACTCATAAGTATCTTTTAAGAGTCCTAGGGCAGACCCAGAAACTGTTAGCCAGGGGCCTAAAGGTGTTAAGGCTTCTGTTGTCAAGAATCCGGTTCCTGCAGATAAAGAAGCCAGGGCCTTGGATAGATGGGGAAAGAAAGTTTATACTTCTTCCACTCTAGCTATGAGGGCTTTGAATTGCCAGTTTCACATGTTAAAATACCAAAACTATCTCCTTTCACAGTTGAAGTCTAAGGTTGATGCTCTGGCGGAAGGTATTGATTGTAAAGAGTTACAAGATTTAGTACATGTTTCTGAACAGGTGGGTAAGCATTCTTTGCAATGTGGTTTTGATGCTGTACAGGCCTCGTCTAGGGTGGCTGCCACTGGGTCAGTTCTTCGCAGGCACGCCTGGCTGAGGGATCAAAATTTATCTGACCATGTTAAAACTAGGATTTTAGATGCTCCTTTACAATCTGATGTGTTGTTTGGTTCTCCTGTTGAGGCAGTGTTGAAGAAAATGGAAGACAAGGCTAAGTCTATGCAGACTGTTAAAGATTTTTTGCAGGTTCAGCCTCCAAAGTTTAGTAGAAATTGGCCTGCTAAAGGGTGGACGTATCCTTCTTATGATTCCCAGTCTAGGGGTAGATCTAGACGTGGTAGGGGCAGAGCTCAGGGCTCTTTCAGGCCTAGAACAGGGCGTTCTCCTGCACAGTCTTCAGGTGAGGGCAGGGGTCAGTCCTTTCGTAAACAGACCCAATGACCTACCTTTTCAGCTGCCAGAGCCTTCTCGTCTGGCAGCACCTTTGGGAGGAAGGTTGGCACTTTTCAAAGAAAATTGGAGTTTAATTACCCAAGACAGATGGGTATGGGATATCATACACCAAGGTTACAGGTTTTATTTCCATACCTTGCCTCCTTTCAGAGGCATGCCAGACGTTCCTCCTCAACAAAGAATAGAGGCTCACAAGCAAATTTCTCTGTTACTTCAACTAGGGGCCATACAGCCGGTTCCTATGCCAGAAGTGGGCCTAGGATTTTATTCTCGCCTGTTCCTAGTACCAAAGAAGGGGAACACGTGGAGACCAATTTTGGATTTATCTATCCTCAACACTTATCTGGACATTCCCAAGTTCAAAATGTTGACGTTGCAACAACTTTTACCTCTGCTGGGCAAAAATCACTGGATGGTAACTTTGGATCTCAAGGAGGCTTACCTTCATGTTCCTATCAGACTAAGTTGCAGGAAGTATCTGCGTTTTCGAGCTGGGACTTCTCACTATCAGTTCTCTGCATTGCCCTTTGGCTTATCTACTGCGCCCAGAGTGTTCACGAAAGTTCTGGCTCCAGTGATAGCTTTTTTCAGGCTAAAAGGAATACAGATCTATCCTTATTTGGACGACTGCCTGATTCTGGCGGAAGGAAGGGAAGAGCTGCTTCAGCATTTGGAATATGTGATAGCAGTGCTAAGATGCCTGGGGTATTCTGTGAGCGAAATAAAGTCCAGTCTAGTACCCTCTCAGGACATGTGCTTTCTGGGTGTAAGACTGAATACAGCATCCCAGATGGCCTTTTAACCCCGGACAAACAAAAGAGTCTTTCCTTTACTTCCATCAACTATCTCATCAGTCCAGGCTGACTGCAAGGACAGTCCTTCAAGCCTTAGGGTTCATGGCATCTTGTATTCTGGTGCTTCCCAATGCCAAACTGCATATGAGGAAGCTGCAATGGTATCTCAAAAATGTATGGACACAGCACTGCCAGGATCTGGACACTGTCATTCAAATAATACCTTGCATTCAAAAGGAATTTTTGTGGTGGGCTCAGGAATGTCACCTAAACAAGGGACTCTCTGTGACCCGGCCAGAGGCGAGTCAGATTTTAACGACAGATGCCTCAGACAAAGCTTGGGGAGCTCATCTAAATGGAAAGTGGATACAAGACAAGTGGCTTGCCAGATTACAACATCTACATATCAACCTGAAGGAGATGTTAGCAGTCCAGTTTGCATTAATAGCTTTCAAGGATTTACTTCTTCCGGGGCAGGTGTTGATTCTAACAGACAACACAACTGTCATGTGGTACATCAACAAGCAAGGGGGAACACATTCTTATCCTCTATGCAGGCAAGCAATGATTTTGTGGGAGACTGCTCTCAGTTTACAGCTCAATCTTCAGGCAAGGTTTCTGCCAGGAGCACAGAACTCCTTAGCAGATGTGTTGAGCAGACGAATTATGGATCCCCACGAGTGGAAATTGGATCCTCATGTGTTTCAGAAATTGACAGTGTCATGGGGAACTCCAGACATAGATCTGTTCGCTTCTCCACTAAACCATCAGCTGCCAAAGTTCTGCACAAAAAGGTTTCATCCCACAGCTTGGAAAGTGGATGCTCTTTCTTTCAATTGGAGCAATCTTCATGTGTATGCCTTTCCACCTCTGCCTCTCCTCCCAAAGGTACTTCTAAAGGTCAGACGGGACAAGCCAAGGATGATTTTAATAGCTCCAGATTGGCCTCGACAGCACTGGTACCCATTACTGAGAAGTCTGGAAGCCTCCATGGCCTTTGCCTTCGATTCCACACCTGTTGTCACAGGAGGACAGCCATTTGCTCAATGTCAAACTTCACTCTCTTCACCTAACAGCCTGGCATATTCTGTTTTGAACCATAGAAGGTCTCCACTTCCACAACAAGTTTTGAATGTGATTTTGGAAGCTAGAAGGCCTAGTACAAGGAAAGTGTACGGATAAATGGAAGAGATTTTTATTTTGGAGTGCAGCAAAGGATTTTGATGTTTCTGAGCCTAATTTAAGTGTGGCTCTTCAATATCTTACTGAGTTACTGGACAAAGGTTTGTCCTTCTCTTCTATTAAGGTTCATGCTGCGGCAATTTCAGCTCACTATGAATGTGACCCTCCATTGTTTTCTCATCCTTTGTTCAAGCAATTTCTTAGAGGGCAAAGAATATAAGACCCCACGTAGAGCTCCTACTCCTGCTTGGGATCTCAATTTTGTGTTGGAGAAACTCACTCTACAACCTTTTGAGCCTGCAGCTACTTCTGAGTTGAAATATTTATCATGGAAGACTGCCTTTTTGTTGGCCATTACCTCTGCAAGAAGGGTTTCTGAATTACAGGCCCTTATGGCGGTTGAGCCTTTCTTGATTTTCCATAAGGATAGGGTATCTTTGCGTACTAGTCCTTCCTTTATGCCTAAGGTGGTTTCTAGTGTGGCTTTAAACCAAACTATTCATTTGCCTACTTTTTATGCAAATCCCCAAAATAAAGGGAAAAGATTTTGCACACTTTAGATGTACACAGGCAGTTGCGATATTATTTGGACAGAACTAAAGGGTTCAGGCAGTCTCAGCAGTTGTTTGTTTCTTTTGCTTTGAGTTCTCAGGGCAAGCCTGTGTCAAAACAAACTATTTCTAAGTGGATTGGGTTTTGCATTGCTTTTTGTTATTCCCATCATGGCAAGGAGATTCCAGCTGGGATTAGGCCTCATTCCACTAGGGCTACTGCCACTTGACAGCCGGGAGTGGCAACCAAGGATATTTTGGGCAGCTACTTGGAGTTCAGTGCATACTTTCTCTAGGCATTATCACCTGCCACTTTACTCTAAATCCAGATCTGGTTTTGCCACTGCTGTTTTGCAGGGCATTTTGGCAGCTCCTGCTTCCTTGTAGTTTGGCCATCCTCCCTTACCTCTGCTTTGGGATTCTACCCAAGTGTAAGGACTGCAGCAATGTGAGATGAAGAACATAGTACAGTTTTGTACCTACCATAAATGTAGATGTTCAAGATCCACATTGCTGCAGTTCCCTCCTTCCCTCTGTAGTTAGAGGTGGTTGTGTGGGTTGGATTGTAAATATTGTGTATATTGTATATATTGTACATATAATTAGTGCAAGGGTGGTTGGTTGGTTGTTTGCTGTCTTTTGGTTTTGACCTTTATTTTTAGGGTCTTCTGACATCTGGGGCAAGAAAAGACTGAGGATATGACGTCGGTCATGCGCATTTGTACCCTGGCGTCCTGATGTCAGTCAAATGCGCCTTGACCGACGTCAGCCTTATACTTTGATATTCGGGCCGACCGAGGACAGCGGACTACCCAAGTGTAAGGACTGCAGCAATGTGGATCTTTGAACATCTACATTTATGGTAGGTACAAAACTGTACTTTCTTCAAGCTCTAATGTCCATGGCAGCAGCCATTCTTCTAGTTACCTTAGCAATCTTTCACATGAGAATCCTTCAGAGGCTTCTTTTCACACAATGATCCTTCCAGGAATTACCGGTGTCTCACATGATGCTAATTACGGAATCTTGAAAAAGACACCTTTCCTGGTGGATGGTCTTCCCACTAGTTACTCAGGGCAGACCTTTCATGGAACCCCATCTGGTCGCCACAGTGACCACGGACGCTTCCCTGATAGGGGGGGGGGCATTATCTAGGGAAGACAGTCCAAGGCACTTGGCAACCTCATGAGTACCCCTTGCACGTCAATGTCCTGGAGATGAGAGCAGTGCTTATAGCATTGCAGGCTCTTCAAGACTCTCTCTCTCCCTGCCGGGACTATTGTGATACAGATGGACAATATGTCAGTGGTTTGGTACATCAACAAACAGGGCAGAACCAGATCTCACCTCTTGTGCCGAGAGGCCCTCAGACTGTGGCAATGGGCGATTTCCTCCCGTTTTCTGACAGCAATGCATATCCCTGGGACATGCAACGTAATAGCGGACAGGCTCAGCAGGGCTATCCTCATGCCTCACAAGTAGTCTCTGAAACAGGAAATTGTGGATCTTATTTTCCACAAATGGGGCCAGCCTTGCTGCGATCTCTTTGCCTCTCCCCTCAATAACAAATGCAGCAGTTACTTCTCACTTGTTCCTCCTCCAGATCAGACACCCAAGGATGCTGTAGTCCATGATTGGCCTCAGGGACTCCTTTATGCATTTCCCCCCTTTCCCCTATTTCCAAAAGTCATTCAGAAAGCAAAATCATTGGGTTGCAAAATTTTTCTCATTGCCCCCTATTGGCCTCGACAGATTTGGTTTCTGTTCCTTCACCCCCACCTTCTAGCCCAGCCTTGGATTCTGGACCTCTTGATTCATCAGTCGGGCGGGCTACACCAATCCCTCCAATCTCTCAAGCTCACAGCTTGGTTACTCCACTTCCAGTCCTAGCCAGGCTCCCCAATATTTCCCCAGCAGTGCATGATATTATTGTTTCCTCTCATAAGACAAATACAAGGAAAGTCTATACTAGCAAATGGAAAAGATTCTCTTACTGGGCAGAATCCAGGAATTTAGATCCTTTTACAGCTCCTGTACATGAGATTTTGGATTTCTTAGCAAAACTGTTTCATTCTGGTGCAGCGGTTGCTACCATCAGAGTACAACTAGCTGCCATTTCAAATTTTCACATTGGAGTTTGAAACTCCAGCATAATGTCTCACAAACTCTGTAAGGCCTTCATGAGAGGTATATCTCTACTTAGTCCCCCAGTGAAAGAGCCCCTTCCACCTTGGGATCTCAATTTGGTTCTGGCCTTCTTGATACTGCCACCCTTTGAACCAACAGTATCATGTTCCTTGAAATTTCTGTCTTGGAAAACTCTCTTCTTAGTTGCTATTACTTCTGCCAAATGTGTTTCAGAACTTCATGCACTATGTGTTTGCCCTCCATATGTAGTTTTTCACAAAGACCGAGTTTCTCTGAGAACCAACCCATCTTTTCTACCTAAAGTTTGTTCAGAACACAATTTGAATCAATCCATTGAACTTCCTGTCTTTTTCCCTAATCATTCCAACAAGGCAGAATACAGATTAAACCAACTGGATGTGTATAGACAACTGTGTTTCTATCTCCATAGAACTAAAGAGATGAGAAAATCAGATCAGTTGTTCCATTCATTTGCTAGCAACAAACAAGACCTTCCAGTTTCTAAAGTAACATTTTCAAAATGGTTATCAGACACCATAGCCCATACCTACCATTTGAGACAAAAAGATCTTCCAGCAAAACCCAAAGGTCATTCAACCAGGTCAGTAGCTACTTTGGTAGCGTTTCAATCTAGGTTGCCCATGGATTCAATTTGTGCAGCAGCTACTTGAGCAGATCCTCATACATTCATTTCTCATTACAAAGTAGATGTGGTCTCCCGGGGCAGGGCTTCCTTTGGTTCCACAGTTCTGAAGAGTCTGTTGCAATGAGCCACCCAGGATTGAGGTACTAGGGATGCTGTCCCATCCATCAAGAATGAAGGCGAGATTGGACAACTTAACATAATGAAAGTTATGTTACCTACCATAACATTCCATGTTAGTTGTCCTTCATCTCGCCTTCCTTCTTGCGTCCTCTTCCTCCTTCCCCCTTCCTGGAGGATTGAGAGGAGTTTCTCAATGGTTTCACTGGCTAATTTGTTTTATTAGTTGCTTCCCAAGCAAACCTTGACAATTAACTGTATATCCAGTTTTTTAATGGATTATCTTCTATAATTATTTCTAGTGTGAGCTATCTCAAACGAGATCTGGGTAGCTGATGCTGGGCATTCTGGGATAAGGGGTAGCCTCGAGCCATTAAAGAGCTCTCTAGCTATAGTAAGTGGCCGAGTCAGAGCTGGGGATCAGCTCCGAACCCATCCAGCAAGAAGGAAGGCGAGATGAAGGACAACTAATATGGAACTTTATGGTAGGTACATAACTTCTTTTTATTGTAGTGGTCAATTATTGGAACTACTCAACAATGCTACATCTCACCACTCACAACTGGATGAATTGCAACTTAAAATGTGATATTTCCCGTAGTAAACCATTCCCACTGCTGTCTCTATTATAGGGTAGGCAGTGATTCACTGTGTAACTTTTCCTTTTTTTTCCTCTACTATTCTGACAGTCTGGAGCTTGTATATAAAAGTAATAATGGTGTCAGGCTAAATCATCCTCACTGGGAATTCAGAGACTCTTGAAAAAATTAAGCTTTTTTCCTTTCTTTTCACCCAGATAATGCTGCAGCTGGTTGTGTTTATCTGGTTATAGATTTATTTAGATCTTACTCAAGCCATTGTTGAAGTATATGTGAATGAAGCAAGTACAGCCATCCACAGCAAGTGCTGGACAGTGCCCTGTGTAGAGGAGTTAATAAGGTTATAGCATTCAGAATGTAGGCAGCACCTTCTCAAATAGGAAGCAGTAGATTGTGGTGATGAGCCATTGTGATAAATAATATTATAAAGTTGAATATACAAAAACTTAATGCTTTTTGTAGTCTTTTAGCTTTTTCAGTATACCTAACAGGAGAAAGAGATGTATACTCCACTTTAGGAATGAGCTTATTCTTACAAATAGCCAATATGGCAGTGTAAAGAAACAGGCAAATTAAGTTTTGAAAAAAAAACTTTTGAGGAAGATGATCTGTGGCAAGATAAAAGGATGTCAAGTTATAATACCAGATTCTGTGATATTTGAATTGAGGTACCTAAGGAATTGACTCAGTAAGAGGAGGTCTGGAGAGGTATAGAATGGCCAAGCTGGTCTTTGTTGAATTGAAGCAGAATACTTTGCATACCTTTTTGTTGTTATTGTTGTCCTTAATATTATTTTAAATAAAACTATTCTCTAAAGGACTTCCAGATCAGAGAAATCATGTTTTAGAAAAGTCTGAATAGGAAATAACCTTTGCACAGGACATTGTAAAACTAAGGACACCCTCTCAGAAGTATGAGATTAATAAATATGAGTCCCAGAACTCTAAACATCAGACTCAACAATAAAGCACCACTTCATTTCAGTAATACCTTTAAAGCATGTTGCAACCTTGACAGGAGAGGGGCGGCATGCCCTATACCTCTACTCCTTAAACATTACTATCCTAGAGATTGATGTATATCATTATAGAGGCAATACTCTAAGGTAGAACAATCTTGGGTTTAGTATGTTGTCACTGTATTTGCATTTAGTCTGTTTCAAATATCACAGTTATGTTGTTTGGAACATCAACAGATACCCAAGATTAAGTCATTACCATTTGGGAATTGCCTATAGATTAAGCAGCTCTGTGATAAGAGTAAAGATAAATAGAAGAAAGAATACAGAAGCACCAGTACTGATATTACCTAGCCTAGACAAAGCTGAACCTATCTTAAAGGAAAAACTCCACCTTCTCATACAGTTTAACTCAACTGTTGGGTTGCTTTTCTCCTTGCAGTATGATTCCAGTATTGTGTAGGTATCAGAAACCTGCTTGTACTTTATAAAACATTCATTTCCTTGCCTTGGAATCAAAGGAAGGGAAAGACCACCCACTTTTTTAAGCTTAAAGAACAGTCGCACCCACAGACTCAACAAAACATGTTTATTTCATCATGGTTTAGTGTTTCCTACATTTTAACATCACTCTGGGACTATTTAGAGCTTTTTAGATATTTTTATATGCAATTTCTGACTTTGACCATATGGAGTCTGGCATCTTGAAATAATTCTGACTGTTTAGTCTGCCTGTAAGTATCCCAGAATGTATTGTGTGTCTCCAAAAATTGCATCAGATCTGCCACATTTTCCGTAAAGCTCCTGTCATTCCACTGTTTTTGCAGGCATTCACTGCTGTTATAGTCACCTACTTTTGGTTAAAATTTTATCCTTTTTCAATGACTACTTCAAACACAAGCAGTACAAATGCTACAGAACAGAATTGAAAAGTGCATTTTATTGCTCTTTCTTCTTAGAAGTGCTAACTTGATTTCTTTTGTGAAGGCTGAAATCTAGTTCTTCAAGGTATCTCCCTTCCCCCTTCACACCTACCTTCCCTAGCTGTCAAAGAGCTAAGGGTAATTTGACCCAATATCTGCATGTGATTGACAGCTCGCAGCTGGTGACCAGACTAATATACTGTTTTCTTGTCAGCCTTTCCTTCCTTACAGTGGGAGATTTTTTTTTGTTACATTCCTCCTGTCAAATTTAGAACCAAGTCCCATAGCACTAGGAATAATCACTGTTTTGGAAAGCATCAAACTTCCACTTATTTTTCCTTCCTGTTTGGTTAAATAGCTAACAAATGATGCACTATAAACATGAAATGTTTCACAGACTTGCAAGACAGCACCCACATGCTTTTTTTAAGTGGTAATGTAAGAAAATTACGATGTTATGTGATCCTATCTCGCCTACATTCTGTACTGATGGGTTCGGAGCCGATCCTCGGCTCCGACTTCGCTTATACTATAGAGCGAAGTCTCTTATTGGCTGAGCTATTCTACATCCCAGGATGCACCACCACAGCTTCCCCAGATCTCGTTTGCCGCTTGACAGCAATAGACGTGGTCTCGACTTGGCTGAGCTAAGTACTCTTTACTGACAAATTTTCTGTCAAAATTTTCACCCAAAAAAGCTGTTTTAACAGCTACTTATCGTTTTGTGTGGTTTGTTGAAAGTTTGTGTGAATTTAATTTTAGCGTTAGGTTCCCGCTTAAGTAGTAGGGGTTTACTTCAGGCCGTGTTACAGCCTCCTTTGTTGCTTAAAGTTTTTGTGTGGTATTTGTTCCTCTAACGTCAAGGTCCTTTTAGTTAGGGGCCTCTTCTAGAGCTGTGTTATAGTTTCAGTCTGTGTCTGATTTACTGGCCTATCCTGTTTAAATTAGAGGGATTTGGCATCTCTGTGTGGTTAGTTGTTTTTTCTTAGTCTGGTTTTAGTAGTGTGCCTTTGTGGTGATGTCGAAGGAACATAGGCCTTCGAGGTTTAAAAAATGTACCAAGTGTGGGTACAAAATGTCAATCACGGATGACCACTCTCTATGTGTTTATTGCCTAGGCCCTAAGCACCTTCAAGAGTCTTGTAGTGTATGCCACGCGTTTTCTTCTCGTGTCCTCCAAGAGAGGAAAAACAAATTGATACTGAAGGGCTTATCACCCCTTCTTTGAGGAGGCTTTATCTTCTTCCCCTCTCTCCAGGAAGAAGTCTTCGGACCAGTCCGTCGGAGCCGACAGCAAAAAAATCAAGGCAGGCTTCTCCGTGGCTCCACGGACTTGAGCCGAGTGCCTCGATGCCTCCAGCCTCGACTCCTCTGTCTTTGGAGCCGAGCACAGGCGGGTCACCTTCTCGGCTCCATTGGCAGACTCTTCTACCTCGCTAAAGTCCCCATCAGCTCCGAGGGAAATTGCTGTGCTGGTGGAATCTCCCTCGATACTGAGACTACGGTCCCCAGTCTTCGAGTCAACTCGCCCGATCGGTCTCTTCTCGGTCTTCGAGGATGTCCGATTCAGATATAGACAGGGTGCTTCAAAGGCTGTTTCAGTCTCCAGTCTTCCAAAAGTTAGTCTCGCTCCAGCCCAGTCGGCTCGCCGATTGTCCACCCTGTTGTCTTGGTTCCTCCTCCAATAGCCTCGGCACCATTGGAGTCAGTGCTGGTGGAGCGGAGGTTTTCGTCAGCAACCCTTACTCCAACCCCGACCTTGGTCAGAGTTCACTCCTCAGTCGGCCCGGGTGACGCCGGGACCGATGGTTTCCTCCTGTGGCCTCCCAGGACTCGGGGGTCCGGCCTTCAGGGCCATGAGGAGTGCTGGCCAAATCTTCTTTGACTACCTCCACCATCTCTCCGCACCTTCCCTTGGCATGGAGACTGGTTCCTTTGTTGTCCCCTGTCTCAAGACAGCGGAGCCCTGGGGCCTGAGGTCACCCCCATTGGGGTTCCCCTTCCTGGAGGTCCTTCCGAGGCTTCTTCGGAGGAACCTCCCAGGAAGAGACGGTGCAAGAGGAAGCACGCCGACTCCCGGAAGTCTCTCACCTCGGACACCGACCTCGATGATGCGGAGGGGTCCCAAGTAGCAAGTCGATCCTCGGATGATGTCTCCTTTGCAGACATCTTAGAAATCCTTGGATGCCAGCTTGCCCTAATAAATTTCTTTCAGCCCCTCGAAAAGAATTCCTCTCTAAAGGTGTGGCTGTAGATGCCCTGGTGGTGGCATCTGCTACCCAACAAGATGTGGCAGAGGCGTCCGTCCATCCTCCTAATAAAGAGTCTAGGAGCATGGATCGAAGCACACCCTTACTTCAGCAGCCTTTACTTTAAGGTCTCTGAATTATCTGACTTCACCAGACTTCAGAGGGATCTGGTCAAGGAACTTTCAGATACCCTCTTTGGTAACCTACCTGAGCAGTTGGCCCAGACAGTTAGCTCTCAGCTGGCTACCTTATCATCATTATCAAACTCGTCCATGAGGCTCATTTCATATGCAGCCGAGGAACAGGTGTTGCTCTATGGAGACAAGCCTGGCTCCGCCTGTGTCACTGAGGCCTTCTTCCTTTGCTGGCTCCCTTTGATGGGTCCTCTTTGTTTGGACCCAAGGTAAAGGACACCTTGACCCGCTGTGAACAAGAGGGTAAGACTTTGACTGCCGTGGCATGCTTTTCCACTCCTTCCGGCCTTATCCCAAGGCTAGAAGAGGGGGAAAATGTGTTCCGTAATCCCAAAGACTTACCCCTCACAGCAGGACGATTCCCTTCTAGAGGCAGAGGAGGGAAATTTTTCAGGAAGATGCTGTCCCAGAGGCAGCAGAGGCCCCCAACACTGGAGACCCAGTCCTTCGTGGCTCCTCAACCTTCCAGCATCCCTGAAGGATTGCCCAACTGCGCCCGCTCCCAGTCGGGGTCATTTTTCGAGGCACCTAAAGGCCTGGGAGAATATCACTCAGGACCGATGGGTGCTCCAAATCATTGCCAGAGGTTACACCATCCCTTTTTTTCAGCCCCCCCCACCATCCCGGAAAATCCCGGACCCACCACCCAGTCAACGGGATCTCTCAGCCATCGAAATCTCAAAGCTGCTTCAAAAAGGAGTCATCCAACCGGTCCCTGAAGACCAGACTGGATTAGGGACTTACTCAAGATTCTTTTTGGTGCCAAAAAAGACCGGGGACATGAGGCCCATCTTGGATCTCAGCAAACTCAACCGTTCTGTCAAGAAGTCCAAGTTCCGGATGGTCACCTTACAATCCATTCTCCCGCTGCTGGAGGAAGGTATTTGGATGTGCTCCATAGATCTCCAGGATGCCTACTATCATATCCTGATAGATCAGGCATCCAGAAGACACTTGCACTTCAGCCTGGGAGACAGTCATTTCCAGTTCCGTGCACTGCCCTTTGGTCTCACCACAGCCCCCAGGGTGTTCACCAAATGTTTGGCGGTGGTGACTGCTCACCTGAGAAGTCTAGGATTCCAGGTGTTTCCATACCTAGACGACTGGCTCCTAACTGCCACCTCCAGGCGTCTACTCTTACAGAACCTAGCAGCCACTATATCTCTAGACAACTCCCTAGGAATCACCTTCAATTGGGAAAAGTCTGTGTTGCTGCCATCTCAGCGCATATGGTTTATCGGAGTAGAGATAGACTCAAAGCAAATGCGGTCTATCTTCCCCCAGCCAGGATGGTCCTACAACTGTTGGGTTCCATGTTGGCTACCGTTCTCCTAGTTCCCTTAGCAAGATTGCATATGAGGATTCTCCAGTGGCTCCTGTCAGTCCGGTGGTCTTATCAGGATCTCCCTCTCAGTCACCTCATTCTAATCACAGAGACGTGCAAACAGGACCTCTGTTGGTGGCTTCTTTCCTCCAACCTGGATCAGGGCCTTCGTTCCTCCACCTCCAGTGGCCACTTTGACTATGGACGCCTCCCAGATGGGGTGGGGGGGACATTACCTGGGCAGGTCAGTCCAAGGCAAGTGGCACCCCGATGAGAGTTCCCTCCACATCAACATACTGGAAATGAGGGCGGTGCTTCTATCGCTACAAGCACTACACAGTTACCTCCCCAGGGCATGATTGCCATTCAGTCCGACAACATGTCAGTAGTCTGGTACCTGAACAAGCAGGGAGGGACCAGGTCCTACCCGCTTTGCAGAGAGGCCATGAAAGTATGGGATTGGGCGATTGCAACCAACCATTTCTTGGTAGCAACACACATTCCGGGGAGATCCAATGTGATAGCCGACAGACTGAGCAGAACTATTCTCTCCCGTGGTCTCTGAACGACAGAGTGGCAACTCAGATTTTCCGAAGATGGGGTACTCCTTGTTGCGACCTCTTTGCATCTCCTCTCAACACGAAATGTCAACAGTTCTTCTCTCTCACCCCAGTTCCGGGGGAGTTTCCCAAGGATGCCCTAGTCCAAGCTTGGCCCACTGGCCTACTGTATGCCTTTCCACCAGTTCCCCTTCTTCCCAGGGTGATCCAGAAGGTGATTCACTTGCAGAGCAAGATGATTTTAGTTGCCCCATACTGGCCTCATCAAGTCTGGCTGCCCTTTCTTCGGAAATACGCACTGGACGGTCCATGGTTCCTGGACCAGATTCCAGACCTCTTGATCCACCAGTTGGGACAGCTTCATCAGTCTCTTCACTCGTTGAGGTTAACAGCTTGGCTCCTCCACTTCCGACCATAGTCAGGAACCATGTTTTAGACTCGGAAGTCAAAAATGTATAACGGAAAATGAAAGAGATTCACTATTTGGGCGCAACCCCGGGATTAGATCCCATTACTGCCCGGTACCAGAAGTTTTTAGCTTCTTTATTCAATCAAGGTTCTTCGGTCTCTACCATCAAGGTTCAATTGGCAACTGTTTCTAATTTTCATGAAAGTATAGACCCACCTTTGATGAGCAATAAGTTGTGTAAAGCCTTCATGAAAGGTGCTGGGCTGCTATGACCTCTGATTTCTCATCCCACTCCACCGTGGGATCTTAATTTCATGTTAGGTGCTTTGACTTCTTCCCCCTTCGAACTGGCAGCAACTTGTGACTTGAAATTTCTTTCTTGGAAGACTGCTTTTTTGGTGGCAATTACATCAGCCAGAAGAGTTTCGGAACTTCAAGCCCTATGTGTCAAACCACCATACCTGGTTTTTCACAAGGATAGAGTATCCCTCAGGCCTAATCCATCCTTTGTTCCCAAGGTTTGTTCTAGTTTTTGTCTTCAACAGTTATTGGAACTTCCAGTTTTCTTCCCAAACTACTCAGACAGAGCGGAATACATCTTCCACTCATTGGATGTTCACAGGCAATTGCGTTTCTATTTAGATAGGACAATAAATTGGGCAAAGCCTTCACGAAGGTCACTATTGCCAAGTGGATCAGGGACTGTATCAGCCATACTTACTTCCTTTCTAACAAAGAACTTACAAACTCAGTGAAAGCTCATTCTACAAGGGCTGTGGCTACTTCGACAGCCTTTTATTCTAAGCTTGCCATTAGTGACATTTGTGCTGCGGCTACCTGGTCCTCTCCTCACACATTTATTTCTCATTACAAATTGGATGTGGCATCTTGTTCCACAGTTCTCAGGAGTGTTTTCCAGTGAGCCACCCAGGAATCAGGTGCTAGGGACGCTGTCCCATCAGTACAGAATGTAGGCGAGATAGGATCACATAACATCTTTTAGTTATGTACTTACCATAACTTTAGATGTTTGGGATCCATCTAACCCACCCTTCCCTGCCTTGGAGATCAGAAGAGACCGGATGGTTCAAGTTTAGCCATTTCATCTTGAAACACCTGGCAATATTATATCAACAGTCTATGTGTGTGTGCATGTGTGCGGACAAACAAGATCTGGGGAAGCTGTGGTGGTGCATCCTGGGATGTAGAATAGCTCAGCCAATAAGAGACTTCGTTCTATAGTATAGCGTGCCGAGTTGGAGCCGAGGATCGGCTCCGAACCCATCAGTACAGAGTGTAGGCGAGATGGATCCCAAACATCTAAAGTTATGGTAAGTACATAACTAAAAGGTATTGCGTACTTGTAATCTGATGTAGTGTTGTTGATTAATTGTGACCGACATCTGCTTCTTATGTAAAAACATGCAAAAAATATCTACACATGCTCATAGCAAATTTATGCTTTTAGTTTTTGCGGCTGTTACTGTGCTTCTGCCTGTACTTTGTCACATATCGGTAGGGCTCTTCAGAAAAGTGAGATTATAGTTTGACTTTTTTGCTAGGTTAAGAGTGGGCTGGGCACGGCAGCTCTGACATCACAATGTGGGAGGTCCACTGGCTCTTCTATACAGCATGCAAATAGGCAGGGATTACATCACTTTGGGGGAGGAAACGTCCCGGTAGCTAGAGCAAGAGCTCTGGCAGATGTGACATCATCATTTCAGAGCCAGCTAGAGGTTTTTCAACTTGGTTTTCAAAGTGAAAGTAAAACAGTACAGAAAGGTAGGAAGCCTAACAGGGAAAACAGTTGAGTGGATTAATTTTTAAAGCTGCATGGGTGATTTTTTGAGGCTGTATCAGTGAACAGGGACTAAAAGAGACAGCAGGTTGAGCAATCTGCTTTAATATCCCATTGTTGTCCTTTAATATTTCACATAATTTTCAGAAGAATTTGTCTTCTCCTACATGACATACCCGAGACACAAAGAAATGTGTGGTTTACCCAGTCAGGTACTGCTGACAATCTTATATGTGTAATTAGTCCCGCTGATGTTAGGAGCTCAGCAGCTGCTGTAAAAGGCAGAGATGTGTGAAATTGTTTTCCACATAATTTATTGCTGAGAGGAAGAGAACTTATATGGATTCACAACTGCTTCCAATGCAGCCATGCCTCATTGTATAACAGTGCAGTTAGATCAGGCAATGGTTCAAAGGCAGTTGTCACCTCTTTTGACAAATTTACATAAGCAACATCACAGTATTGAAATGCTAAGCTGTAAAATTTAAATGCTTGTTGTTTGCACTACTTTATATTTTAACATGACTTAAATGTAGTACCAAAGATGTCTGTGACATTTAGAGAAAAGTCAGAAAATACTGTTTCTTGTAAATTTTAAAAAGTAACAACACGTTTACCATTTTCATGCTTTCTCGCCATCATAGGATAAAACTGCCCAAATCAGGGCTTCTCTGCAGGAAGTGAGACGGGTGGAAGCCCTATCAACAGGGTGCACTGATACTGTCTTATAAGAAGGTCTTTATGCTTTCTTGTGACATCCTTCCAGAAGAGGATGAATATCTGGCGCACAGATCCTTAAGAAGTGAAATCTTCCACTGAATTTGAATCAGTCCTTACACAAGTGGAGTGCATGAGCATTTTCTAGTCAAAAATGGAAATGCAACAAGTGACAATAACCATGATATACAGCTGAATTTACTTTAGCTTACATGTGCTATGTGCATTTTCATTAAACATTAGGAAAGGGAAAGTGAAGTCCTTTAACTATCTAGCTATGTAAATAAATGAATGAATGAAAATAAAAATGTTTACACTGCTGGCACTGCGGAAAACTACTTTCAAATCCTTTGCAGTAGCAGCTGTCACTTATACATGAAACTCAAGGATACCTCAGAGCAGTGACAGTTTTGATACCTGAAGGAAATGTGTGGGGAGAGGGGTCGTTCAAGTCATCTTGGACTACAAAAAGATGCTTTAAATAAAGACCTAGAATTTAACTATTTTTTGCTATTAGCAGTATAACTCCGTAGTATACTGTAAAACAAGCCCTGAGACACACACACGAGGGCCATTCAAGAAATAAAAGAAGCTGTCCTGTTATAGAAGGTATATAAGATAACAGTGATTAACGCTACTCCCATTACATGTCAATGGGATGAGAATATACTACTACTTCCTTATGTCTAGCATGACTCCTGCAAAGCAGAATTGAAATGGATTATGGGAAAGAGAAAGGCTTGAAGAAAAATAAGATCATGTTAATATGTCAAGGCCCATTGGCAAACATTTTGCAGAAACATATTAATATTCTGTAACAAGCAGAGTGATTTTAAGATGTGAAAATAGCTCAGAAAACAGAGTGAAAAAACTTTTTTTTTAGTTCGAAGTTGGAGTTTTCCTTTAACTGTAGCCTGCCTCTTAGTAAGGCAGTTTCTGAACCATTTCACAAGACTGTCTTGAAATCCAAAGGAGATCAGATGGGTAATAAGGGAGTGATGACTGATCCACGGACAGCCTACCAAAAGACAGAAAATAATCAGTACTAGACAGTTAATGAGAGTATGATAGCAATCTCTGAAACCACACTGTGTGGAGAAAAGGCCATATCTATTGACAGATTCAGGAGTTTGAAGACATACAGTACTTCTAGAAACTTTGATGTGGGAGGGCAAAGCTGAATTTTATAATCATACTGTACTTGTGGAAATATATCTTTAAAATGGGGGGGGGGGGCTATACCTAAAGTGAGTGACCTTAAAAACAAAACTCAAAGGCTTAGTAGGTGATTTTCAAAGCAGGGTTATAGAACAGTAGAATCTGTTTAAAGTCTGGAGTATGATTGGAGCAGAACTAATTTGCAGGAGACAGACTTAATGAGAAATAGTTCATGAGTATCTTGGAAGTCATAGGAAAGAAGTGACTAAAAAAGAAAATGTGGTTCTATATGGGAAAGCTTGTTCATGAAGAAGGAGAAGGTAAAGAGAAGTGTTTGGGGAAGTTAACATTTTGGAAGAAAAAAAACAACTACACCATTAGTATGAAACTTAATGTAATTTCAGAATGTCTTTGGCTGAAAAGGACTCATTGTTTAAATCTAAGATAGTCTGCCTCTGCCGTTTTCACTCACAGCCATAGCTCTACTCAAGCTTTGCCTTTCTCCGTACTATAGTGATACAGTTTGTGCAGATAGGAATTACAGCATCTTACGTCCAGGACTGTGCAGTAGTTCAAAGATCACTATCTGCTCTGTTTATTATGTAAATTAAATTGCATCATTCAGTAAGTTGATAATGCTGGTTAAATGTGAAAGAAACATATTAACATATTAAGTTGAACAACTTGAACAAGTAGAACAAAATATATGTGTGTGTGTGTGTGTGTGTGTGTGTGTGTGTATATATATATATATATATATATATATATATATATATATATATATATATATTCAGAAATCAAGATTAAATAGGAATGTATCAAGCAAATGTTAGGTACTAAAGTGGCAGAGGGATAAAGACTAAAATAAATAGACCAGTATGGTTACAGAGTGCTAGTTTAATAGTTATGCATTTTATGGAGAATATAGGTAACGAAGAGCCAGAGACAGTGAAATCAGATTTTTTTAACTAGAATGAATAATCAGCATGGTCACTTCTGCAGAAATGGAGGTTATCAAACAGCTAGGATAAAATTAGACAATTCTTTTACCAAGCTTTACTTCCTTCTCTTAATAGTACCTGCAAAACCTTGTTGTGTGATATTGCTTAAAACACTGTAGTTTCTCCACAAAATTAAATCCATTCCCTTCATCATAAACCGTGATGACTCCAGATTAGGTACAATTTCTGATTGTAACTGTTTAGGCTCACCTTGTGTTTATTGCATTGTTCATATAGCCAGATACATTGTTTTGTAATTTGATTTTATTAAGAACATTTTACATTTAATTTTTGAAGTGCAGTTATTCCTGTGTTAATACGGAGTTCATAAATGACACAGATCTCTGCTTCAGAGTTAAAACATCAATGTTCTGGACTTACTTGTAGCAACACTCAGGTTGTCTAAAAATAAGACTTTCATGCTCATCTTTATGTGTATGCCATTATGTAAATGTTTAAGCATAATATTCACCAGTCAGAATTCATGTAAAACATGCCACCATGATTTCCACAAATGCAAAGTTTCTTTTACAGAAAGTACTTCTCATACAGCTTCACAGATTTCTGTAGGCCATCAGATAACATTCTTGACTTTAACTCCATCATTACTTATATTATCCTAAGTAACATTTATATCAAAGACTTAGAGCATGGAATGAAAGTGTAATTGCTGAAGGATCCTGCACTCTAAATTTCAATATGTGCATCCTGAATAACTCCATTAACTGGTGGAACTTTAAAGAAATGTAAATGTCTCTGACCCTAAATTAATGAGAGCCCATAAACTGGTAATTTTAAACCTCAGACATTTACAAAGCTGTTCTTTCATTATCTAATACATGTCAGGGAGAGATTCCTGATCCACTAATTTCTTCATTGCATTTACTCTGCCTGTAGATTCAGGTGCTATGCAGCCCACCTCTACAAAAGCATAGTGCCTTACAAGACACTTATTGCCTCATCTGTTGGTCTTTGCTTTCTATTTCTCTACAGACAACTCAACATGATCAGCAGCTGTATGTCAGTGTCCCAGTCTTGGGCAACTCTTCTCTCCCTTTCCAGCACATCCTCAGACTACAGTTTCTTTTCAGGGTAATGAGCCATCTTTGGGCATTATTCATTTTCTAAGTGTTTAATTGAATATGACATCAAAAGCCCCACCCTCCACCCACACACACACGCGCACATTCACACACAGAAAAATAAAGAAAAGCGATTATTATACATATTTTGAAGTGATGTCATGGTACTTTTCACATTTCTTATATAACATTATAATATAACCATTTTACATAAAATCCTTTTATCAGCTATTTGGCTACTAAGTAATGATTTACAATATGTACATGTTCTCCATAAATGTGGTGTTTATATTTATATAAAGCATTCATTTATTTGATGCAGCACCATTGTTATATATTTCCAAAACTGATATTTTTGGCCAGAATTTGGATTTATTTTCAATTTATTATTCTAAGTTTATTATAATGGACTTCATGAAGGAACAATAGAAGTTCTATAAATGTAGGTTCTTTTTCTTTTAACTAATTTCGTGTTATTGTTTTTTTTTTTTTTGCTATAGCTAATATTGTCCAAAAATGGAATAAATGTTAACATTTAGATCTGCTGGTATTGTAATATTGTATAAAATCACTGTTTTTGTAAGATTAAAACTGTCCGGTCTTATTGCTTGGTTATATGCCTGTATAATAACTTCCAGGTTTTGTGCATTCAACAAAAATGTGTTCCCAATCTGCATCTACATTTGATTTATTTCTCCAACATATGCAACTGCTTTTATTTATTTTGTAAAGCTAGCCATTGTGCGTGGAGAATGCTTCAATTAAGAATTTCCATGTATGTATTCTCTAAAATAATGAAGATGTATAGATCTCAACATTGTTTCGTTCTTTTAAAGTAAATTCTGTTTTTTTTTTTCATTTTAAGTGTGTCTAATATTTTCTGAATATGAAAGCTGTTCTTTTGTCTTTTTATGTAAGTTAGATAATATTTAAGTTTTATTATTACTGCCTGTATAAGTTATCTCATTTACGTAATGTAGTTTTTGGGTATTATTTAAGGTGGATTCTGACAAGTTTTGAACTCCCATAAATTTGTATTCTCTGATCATATGTACAGATAACCAATTTCCCTTTGATGTATCATTTTCTTCTTTTATTTTTTCAGTTGTTTTAATATTTACTCCTTCCATATAATTAAGCTATCTTCTATCATTTTAGGAATGCATAAAACCAAATGCCCCTCCAGAAGGAGAGTATGTGTTAAACTACAAATTTCAAATTTACAGATATATGCAAACATGTAACATAGTATCTTTAATTAAAATAAGAAAGCAAAAAGTCACATATTTTCATCAAAAGAAAATCACAAAATCATATTTATATCCATAACAAAACATTGTTTTATCTGACAGCCGTTTCCTTTTTTCTTTCAGAGTAAATAGTTTAGCTCTTAAATGACTACTCTCTTGATACGGTGAAATATTTTCATTATGCAAATAAAATCAAAATATGATTTTCCACAACAGACACTTAATACATGCAGAACTAGGTGCTAAAACATCCTGTCCTGGCTTTCACTTGTTAGTATTTACAATAAATATGTAGCACCCAAATGAGGAATACATTCCTGTTATTAAATCTGCTCCATAATTCTCTTAACTTGTACCACAAGCTGTTGACATATTTGCATCTTGTAGTACAGCTTTGTGTTTCAGGTGCATTGTTATACCCATCCCTATGGCAAACTCTCTCTTTTTTTTTTTAATTATTATTATCTGAAACAACAAGCGTCTCATAAAGACACATCTGTATAGAATATCACGTTTCTACAAATCTTCATATTTAATATACTAAAAGTATATTCCCTTAAGTAAATACTAAAATTGCTCTATACCAATAATTTTCTTCTGCCTTACCTTTAATATATTTTCTCCTTCGTTTCCATTTGTATTTTATCACAAACAGCATCACATCAGGAAAGTAATGGGTAGGGGTGAACAATGGATCAAGAGGGAATAAAGAGCCCCAGTCAGGCAAGTAGATCAAGCGTGAAAGCATACAGGAAAAACAGAGAGAAGCACATTACCTTCATGCCAAAAGAGAGAACAGACCTTACTAACTTAATCAAAGATTCCCAGGCACCTGTTTCATCGCCATGACCTAAAACAGTATGTCCAGCTGGGCCAAAATCCTAACCAGCCTGAGTATGATACCTGTCACACACTGCATACCTTCCACTTAGCTTGACAGGTAATCTGAAGAATGGTCCAGAACTGGCCCAAAGTTGAACTTGAGCATTTATCAAAATATGGACCCAATCACCAAAAATTCTTAGCTGGCACATTCGTCACTGACCTGAATTTCTCTGAAGCATTGTTACTGTAATGCACAGGGTATAAAAAGTAAAATGTATCATCCCTCAGAATGGTCCAGAACTGGCCCAAGGATGAACTTGAGCATTTATCAAAATATGGACCCAGTCACCAAAAATTCTTAACTGGCACATTCATCACTGACCTGAATTTCTCTGAAGCATTGTTACTGTAATGCACAGGGTATAAAAAGTAAAATGTATCATCCTTCAAAAAAAAAATGTCTAAGCATCTTAGAGGAGGAGAACAATGTGAACAAAGAATCAGGGCATGCTCAGCAGAGGGGTAATGACAACTGCTCTGTCCTTCCACTGTATCCCAGGAAGAGGAATGCATATGCACCGTAACATCCTGCATTAATGTATAGATAACAGAGATAGATAACGCTGTGGTGTTCACCCCATCAAAGTATTCCCTAAAAGACAGACTGAAAGAACCAGGGAAAAGATCAGGCACCCTCCCTAAAGTCCTAAAAATCTGCTGTCAGTTCATTTCCTGTTGGCAAACCCAAGACAAAAGTTACCATTCATCAGGCATAAGGTTATTTTCCTGCTAACAATAAGAAAAACCTACCATTTGGTTCTTGCCCAAAAGCTGAGCCCCAAACTTCAGACCCTTAATAAATCACAGCGGAAGACTGCCTCTTCCCTACCAATAGTAAAAAATTATGTTATGTTCATTCTCAATATTCCTCACAGCAACAATGCCCTATAACAAATATGATTTCAAATACCTCTAATGCATGTCATAAGAAGAATAAAGCCACATAACTAAAACATGGAAATATGGTTGCCAGCATGTAAGTATTTAATCTAAGAACTGTATCCCTCCCTTAGACTGCAGATAAAGGTTGCCACCCTGACCTTACAGGGGAGAGATGGCACCCCCCCACAAATTACCCCATTAATAACTATGTCCTAAGCACTGAATCAGTCGTGAGGTATTTGGGCACCCAGGTTGATAGCAACCTGACTTTTGACCACTATGTTGCTTCCGTGGTATGGAAAGCCTTCTACATGGCCCACCTCATAAGTAAGGGTATCTCATCCAGGAACAAGAAGGTCATAACATCCCTGTACTCCTCCCTTATCAGACCCATTATCGAGTACAATGCCCCTTTCGACATGTACCTCGCAAACCACATGCAGAAACTGGAGAGACCTCAGAGGTTCCTCACCAGAAGAATCCAGAGCCTCAAACATCTACCATACACAGATAGGCTGAAAGCCCTGTCACTCTACTCAGTTTCATACAGACTCCTCAGAGGGGACCTCTGTCTGGCATGCAAGGCAATCATGGACCCCACCTTGATGGGACTGCTACATATCTGCAAGTCAAGCTCCACTCAAGTAGCCTGCATGCGTGGTCTCAACCTGGTTTGTGACATCAACAGGACTTGTTGGCAGGGCACATTTGTGTCCCAGAGACTCCCTCATCTATGGAATAGACTCCCTCTCCACATCAAGTAGAGTATCTCTTTACCCCTTTTTAAGCACAACCTGGATAACTGGATGGGAAACAGAAAATATACCCTTGGGATTCCACCCATGTCCCTGCTGGACAGGGGCATTGGGTGCTGATTTGTGTAAACATGGGCTAAACTCTTGGCTAGGTTTATAAGAGCCTCAGGACCAATAGCCTAGTAACATCCTCTGATCCTGTAGCAATATTTGATCATACTCTCATCCCATCTCATACCAACCACTCATGAGGAAAGGGCCATCTAAGTGGGCATATGGTACGGTAACCTAGGGACCCACATTGAAAGGAACTTATGCCATATTTACCCGCAAGTATCTAATATGCAAGAACACTTGACCCAGAGGAAAGAAAATGACCCACAATGGACATGGTTTATGCTCTGTTACAGAGTCAAAGTCCACATCATATTAACCTGAAATGTATAAAATCATCCAAAGTGTTTCAACAGCTGCCAAAGCCGTAATTGATTTGAATATTAAAGGGTGTGGGAGATGCACTGAGATCATCATGTTACAAACACAGCAAATAGATACCAGTCACCTCTCTAGCAAATAGACCATCCAACTAAATCACTAAATGTCTCCATGGTCTGGGCAAAAAGAAAAGCAGAGATGTGACAACCCTACTTCATCCCAGAAGCTAGCGAGATTATATTAAACAGTCATTTGTGTAGGTTCACAAAAGCTGTATGAGCTTTAATAAATCTTTTTTGACATCTTTATTAAATTATCACTTAAGGCATAAATAAACATAATATTAACAGAAAAAAAACAAGACATATTAACATTTGTTTCATTTGTGTAGGTTCACAAAAGCTGTATGAGCTTCAATAAATCTTTTTTGACATCTTTATTAAATTATCACTTAAGACATAAACATAATATTAACAGAAAGGAAAACAAGACAGATTAACATTTGTTTCCATTTACATATATTATACATCATATATCTTTTCTTTCTTTGTAATTATCATCACTCCAACATTACATAAAGTGTTAAATTACAGCAAATACTTCCAAGCAAAGATACTAAACTTTCTGGAATTTGTTACATACTTGAGAACCATACTTATGTCCTCCCATTGATCTCTTGCAAATTGCTCTTCCAGTCTCTTTCCCAATCTTTTCTAACCTATGATGATTGATTCTTATAGTTATCATACAGTATTTGATATGTCCTACTAATTACCCATTTTTGTATCAACAGCTCCTGTTTTAGATTTAACCAAAAATCCCACCAGAGCTATCCCTCCATCCTTTTTTCTTTACCTGTACATTGATATCAAACTCTGGTATTTAAGGCAGTCTCTAGCCCTGCAGTCCAAATGTCTTCTTGGTCTCATCCTACTCTATTACCTTTCCCTGTCTAGTTATCTGCTCCCAATACCATGCATCCTTTGCAAGTTTTCTCCAGTTAATTCCAGCCCCCTCTTGCCTATTCTCTGTAAGCACTAATTGCAGTCATCTGTATTGGCATTATCTTATTTCTCTATTCTTATGTTGGATTAGTTCTTAGAATACTTTCTGCTACTTTATGAACATAATATTCTGGATAGTTATTATTCCCTACTTCATAATCATCCATTTTCATTTTGAGTTATAACCTTCTGTTTGTGTTATATGTGAAGCATAACTGTATAGCTGCAAAATGTCCCTTCAAATCAGGTAATCCTAAACCACCTTGTTCTGTTGGAAGGATCAGCTTATACCACTTAACTCTTACCCTTTCCCCTCCCAAGTAAATTCCTTCAATTCTTTATTAATTATTGGCAACAGCTTCTCTTCTGGTTGATAAAAACATGTCTGACCTGTATATAAAATTAAAGGGACTAAAAACATTTTCACTGCTTGTCTCTCACTATCCATATCCATAAACATGAGCTTTCAGTTTTTCAGTTTAGCTTCTTCCCTCATATCCTTAGCTGCCATATCAGAAGCCTTTTTAATCCATACTCCTAAGTATGTCATTTTATAGTGTCCCTATAAATATGAGTATTGCAGAACCAATTTGTGTGTGGGCACATACACATTTTATGGCTATAGCCTGTGTTTATCTTCATTAATTTTATATCCCAAAAAGATATGGAACTGTCTCAAAATGTTCCACAACACTCAGATGTCCCTTTCTGAGTTTATCATGTACAAAATATCATCATCTGCAAATAAAGCCAACTTTTCTTGAGTACCATACCACTTATATCCTTGAATTTCAGAGTCCCTTATTTTGCTTCCCTATAGATCTTCATTCTTCTCTTAATGTAGTCAAATGTTTGGCTCCCCTCCATGAAATCAAATGTATCCATATCTATCAGTTTTGGCAAACATTTTCCATTCTTTTAGACATTATAGACATAAACACTTTATAATCATAGTTTAAAGTTAAAATGGGTCTTTATGATGTATCTTTACCATCCTTAGGAAATACAGCCACCACGGCTTTCTCCCAAGATGTTGGTGTTTTCTCTACTTTTAAAATACTGTTAAATAAAATCTTCCAGACCTTAAACAATTTCTTCCTTCCTAGCTTCCAGGCTTCCACAGGAATGCCATCTATTCCTGAAGACTTTCCTGCAGATTGATTATGCATCACCATTTTTTATCTCATTCCGTTCTATCGTAACTGTTAGTTGTTGAGCATCATCTGCTTATAACATTGGCATACTTAAGTCTTCCATAAATATTTCCAGTTGTATACTTTCTTAATTTCCACATTCTCTGATTTATACAAAACATTTCTGAAATATCTCCAAAGCCTCTATGGGATCTCTGGTATTTTTATTGTTGTAGGCTCCCTATGTTTGGTGATAAACTTTTCTACTTTCTTCTGCCTAAGTCATTGTGCTAAATGTTTTTGTGCTCTGAAGTTATTATCAGAAATAGTTGCTTAACAGCATTATATCTAAATTCATGCATATTATTCAGATACGCCATTATTTTCTCTTCATCAGTCTGCAGTTGTACTTCTTGTTCAGTGAGATTCCCCTTATTCTGCAGTGCTTTAACTGATTACATCCAAGTGATGCCTCCAGGTGCATCTGCAGTTAACTCCTACTGACGTCTCTAGGTGTCAAATATTGCTTGTTCATATTTACATCAGTAATTCTAAAACCATGCTATGTACAAGGTTTTAAAATATTTCTTCTTAAAGCTTACACAGTGGCAAATTTAACTGCATTAATATTTGACCTCTGTCTAGTGCAGGTGAAGAGGTATTAACCGTTGTATTTATGATATTAATTTGTATAAATATAATTTTCACATTTTTCTAAATATCTCAACTACAAAGTAACACAGAAATAACTCCTTAGCCTCATATGAAAGTTCTCAGCTAGATGAATAAAATGCTGCTACCAGTATGTGTGTAACTTGAGTGGTTGCTGAAGTGTTGTAAGTTGTTTAAAAAATATTGCAAACATAATAGTTACTCCCTGGAATTCAATAAAGCCTACACTAAGTGTACACAATATGCATTCAGTAAAATTCTTATCTCATTTTTGTGTTTTCTAGTTACTCAGAAAGATTATGTGAAGTGTACATGTAGTCTACACTTTATGGTAACCTTCATGAATCCCTGTCAATATTTAAAGCAGCAAAAATATCAGTAGGAAAACTAAAATTAGCAGGAAGAAGGTATGAGTTATGTCTGTGTTGTCTGTTCCTCAGAACAGTGAACACTTTATTGAATCCAACTCACTGTGTTTACTGTGACTCAGGACTGGCCTTTGGTCAACTGGTACCCTAGGCAAAAGGTCTCCACAGTGCCCACCAACACCACCCTGTGCCCCCATCCTGGTCTACCTACACTATCCAGATTACTGGAAAAGTGCCCCTGCTACAGTGACACCCTAGATGGCCACCTAGTTGGCCTATGCCTAAGGCCAGCAATGCTGTGACATACAGTTCCATTTAATACCTAGCACCTAAAGAATACTACCACTATAAAGTAGTTTGTGATAAAGAGTTTGCCATTTTTACTTCTTTCCTAACCCCTATGGTTCCAGAGATATGAGATTTGTTTGAAATGTGAGGACATAATTTGATTCTGTCAAAAGGTTTAGGCTCCATCCATTGGAAATTGCAGTGCAAACTTCCTGAGCTCCCCTGGAGTGAATGAGTTAACCTTTGTCAGCTCCTCTAAGTAATTCGTATTACCTCTTAATCTCTGTCTCTCACTCTCTCTCTCTCTCTGTTTTATTTGTACCCTGTTTTTAAACTCCATTTTCATTTTATCTCACTCACTAGCTATAATACATGAAGATATGTCTAGCTCCTGTAATAACTCATAAATAATTTCCACTCAACATTCCTTAAATTCTTTTCTTTTTAACAGGTAGGTGGGAAAGCACTTGTGTCTCTTTGTCTTTATTACCCTGCATTTTTATCTTAGTTTTTAATTGGTGCATGATCTGAAATAGTTATTGGATGTGTGTCAAAACCTTCAATTAAATGCAAATGTTCCTGTGAAATATAATTTCTGTCTAGTCTAGCCTAGTTATTGTACCTTGGGGAATAATATGTAAATTCTGAGTTCCTACTACTGAATTCACATGTTCCATACCAAATATTTTCATAGATGTCTTTACAAATCTACCCTCTTTCATTATATTTTCTGTTCTAGGCCCCCATGATATATCCTCACTATTGCAAATCAAGTTCCAGTCCCCACATGTAAGTAATATTCCCTGCTGAAAGCTAATTATTACTCCCAAAATTTCCTTAAGTTCCATAATAGCAGCTTTTGGTGGAATATAAATGCACTCTAGCATAATCCACCTCACTTACCAATAGCTCCTTACTACCACAAATATACCACTATTATTTTTTTCATCTTCTATTAGTGTTGAAACCCCTTTATAAATTAGTATAATTACTCCCCTTTTCCTTTGTCCCTGATATTCTGCTGAACATCCATCCTGAAATCCTTTGTTTGTCAAATTCACATGTCATTTCTTTCCAAACGTGTCTCCTGCAGCATTGATATTTTCATTCTGCATTTCTTAATGTAATTCAATAAGCTTTCTTTTTTGTCTATATCTGTTAAGCCAATTATGTTCCAAGAAAATATAGATTGCATAGGCATTACAATTAAAAGCTATTTCTCCGCCTGTTATACATGACAATTATTTTGAATGTGTATTTCCAACTTGTATGCTACATGATCACACTAATGTTTGGCAGGCTGATCTTTAAAGAGTTGTTTCTTCTCATCTCCATTTAAACCTTTTTCATGACTTTTCTGTTTTAATGAAAGCCCTCAAGCACACAAACAAGCAAAAACGTAATGCATTTTCAAAATACCCCCATCCCTTTTTAACTTAGAACAAACACACAAAACTATGTACATCTTCAAAATTAAGTTTATCCCTCCAGATAGGAATAACTGCCACAAATCAACTGCTGCACCCACATCCATTACCTAATTTAAAATTAAAGTTACCCATGGTAATGCACATGCTACATCCTAAGGTTTCCCCACATACACTGATTTCTGTCTTTTCTTTTCTTATCTCTTTTTCCGTAACAGATGTCATAAACAACTTGTATGCATTCAAAAAACACAAACTTTTAGCCCTAAGAATAATTGCTTGTTATTTTTAAATAAAACAAAATTGTACAATGTCCTATTAAATGCATTCAAGTATTAAGGCTGCTAGGGAGGTTGCTGTCTCTTCTTCACTTCCCATAATTTCAAACATTATTTTTTACTGAACTGCTTACCATTATACCTTTAAATATTGCATTTCCTCTTCAAAGAATACTGATAACTTTAAAGATTAATTGCTTGCATCTTCAGATAGCTTGTCTGCATAGAAAAGGACTCCGCAAAGAATCTCTGTAAATTTCACTCTGAACAAATTGTACAGTTGCCTTCAGTTGCAGACTTCCTGACTCCCACTGAATATTTGCTAATGAAAAATGTAAGTTAATATCTTTGCAGATGTAAGAAATTTAGCATTTTGATGGCTTTTGCCAGTATGTCTTATTTTTAAGCATACTTTCTTACAAAATACACTTAGAGCTTTTAATGTAGCATTAATCTAGACATTCACCCTTGTAAAAATAAGAGAAAATATATTAATTCCAAATATAATAGTGCACATTTCACCCCACCTCCACACCAGCAGCCCAAGATTACAACTTATTAACATTAAACTTGCTTTTGTCCAGACTTTCTTCTGTTATACTGTAAGTCTACATTTCTTACAATTAAAAAATAATTAATATCTTTAATACATACAGTAGATATAAAAAGTGTACACACCCCTGTTAAAATGCCAGTTTTTTGTAATATAAAAAATGAGACCACAAATCATTTCAAAACTTTTCCCACCTTTAATGTGACCTATAACCTGTACAATTCAATTGAAAAAAACAACAAGTCTGTTAGGGAAAAAATATAAAAAATAAAAAATGCACAATAAACTGGTTGCATAAGTGTGCACACCCTTAAACTAATACTTTGTTGAAGCACCTTTTGATTTAATTACAGCATTCAGTCTTTGTGGGTACACACCTGACATCAATTAAAGAGACAAAATAAAATAAACAGTACACACTTCTGCCAAAGGTGGCTCACAAACAACAACAATCAAGGCTTAAAAACAAGATGTGAGCACACCAACAAAGCTGAGAAAAAGCCAAAAAACGTCCTAAAACACTTCTTTATTACAAAAGGATGAGCGCTTTTGCAGGGTTACCACTTCATTGGATCCATATAAAAAGTAACTCAAAGTAAAACACTTATACAAGTTAAAATCACATATAATTAAAAAAATCTAGTTCACTTTCTACTAATTACAGCTGGCCTTAAAAGAATACTAGCATTAAGCCCTGGAACTTTATGTGCTTGCAGGGCTATAATCCATTTCACTTCCAAATTCTCCAAGTAATTATTCACATTACCTCTTCTCATACCAGGTTTAACCAGTTGTAAAACTCTAAAATGAAAAACATGATGCCCTATTTTAGCCATATGTACTGCCAATGCATTTGTAAGGACTTTGTTTCTGATATTTCCAACATGTTCCAAAATCCTTTCCTTAAACTTATGCATCGTCTTGCCCACATAAAAACTTTGGCACTCCGTGCAAGTTGCTAAATAGACCAGACAATTACTATTGCGTGTGGCAGACAACTTAAGGACAAATTCTCTCCTAGTAATGGGGTGAATAAACACTGGTTCTCTGACTATAAATGTACATGCTTTGCATTTACCACAAGGCAGAGTTCCTAGTCTTGGCAAAGAATCAGTCACTGCCACCTTAGGGCCATAGCATAGCATCCTTTTCAAATTCTTGTTATTTCTAAAAATAAAACTCGGATGAGACCCAACCACTTCACTGGTGGCTTCATCCGCTAGTAGTATAAGCCAGTTTTTCCTAATAATATCACAAAAGTCAGAAATATTACTAGAATAGGTAAATAGCACTTTAGGATGTCCATGATTCAAGTTACTACTGCGATGCCGCCGGTTATAATTCCTGTACTTATTAGAAAAATAGGGATCTCCTTTATCATTCCTTTGCACTTGTACCTCCTTATGAACATCAGCTGTCAATCTATCATGGCATCCTCTATCCGAAAGATCATGTAAAAAATTATCAATAGATTCACTCATACCTGCATCATCAGTGTTAAGGCGTGATAATCTCAAGGATTGTCCTTTCACAATATTTTTAAAAATATGTGACGGGTGCATACTGGATTTATGCAATATACTATTCTTCCATCATGTCTTCTTAAAGCACTTGGTGTCAAGCCCTCCCAAGCCATTCTTATGGAACGTAATATCCAGAAAATCTATACTGGTTAATGACCAATGCATAACAAATTTAAGGTAGCTGGTAGTCCCTTCAAGATGCATGAAGAATTCATTCAGTTGTGCTTTACTACCCTTCCACAACAGAAGATTATTGTCCACAAACCTGCCATAATATATTAAATGTGCATTATAGGCATTACTATTTAGTACATATTCTTCTTCCCATTGTGCTAACATGAAATTCGCATAGGTGTTGGGACATGGTGTACCCATGGCCACCCCTTGCTTCTGCAGGAAATATCTATCATTAAAAAGAAAAACGTTATGGTTCAAGATTAAATCCATCAGCGTACAAACCACAGTTATTGTATCATGACTATAATGGCCATGATGTGCCATATAAAGCTTAACTAAGTAATCCCACTGTAAATAAGGTTTTGATATCAAGTGAGACTAACAAAATTTCTGATAAATCAAGGCCTTGTACTTCATCAAATAAAGTCGATAGTCAGTGTTGTGTATCCTTCAACAATAAGGGGGTCTCCTCTAGAAGAGGTTTCAGCTTGTTCTCTACATACTGGGACAAGGGCTCAGTGGCCCAACCATGCCCAGAGACTATGGGTCGCATGGGAGGTTTCACTAAAGTTTTATGTATCTTGGGTAGGCCATTAAATGTTGGTATCAGTGGATATTCAACTAGCAGAAATTCATACAAGTCAAAATCTAACAGCCCGTACATAAGTAGCTCGTAGAGCACATCCCTGATGGTACTTAATACTTCTAGCAGTAATCTTTGCATCTATCACTGTGTATGTGTCTACATCCAAAAGCATTTCATTCATAGAACTTAAATAATCAATTCTATTAAGAATAACTACTGCGCCCCCTTTATCAGCTGGTCTGATGCTGATACTATCCAATCTCTGTAGTTGTTCGAGGGCTTCACTCTCTGGTGCTGTTAAATTAGAGAAAAGGCTTTTAGTTCTACAAAATGCTTCATATATATCTAACTCACACACACTGACAAAAGCTTCTATTGTATTAGATAAAGGGGGATTAAAGGAACTGGGAATATCAGAAACAAAGTCCTTACAAATGCATTGGCAGTACATATGACTAAAACAGGGCATAATGTTTTTCATTTTAGAGTTTTACAACTGGTTAAACCTGGTATGAGAAGAGGTAATGTAAATAATTACTTGGAGAATTTGGAAGTGAAATGGATTATAGCCCTGCAAGCACATAAAGTTCCAGGGCTTAATGCTAGTATTCCTTTAAGGCCAGCTTTAATTAGTAGAAGGTGAACTTGATTTTTTTTAATTATATGTGATTTTAACTTGTATAAGTGTTTTACTTTGAGTTGCTTTTTATATGGATCTGATGAAGCGGTAACCCAGAGAAAGTGCTCATCCTTTTGTAATAAAGAAGTGTTTTAGGACGTTTTTTGGCTTTTTCTCAGCTTTGTTGGTGTGCTCACATCTTGTTTTTAAGCCATCAATTAAAGAGACTCTGATTAACCCCAAATAAAGTTCAGCTGTACTAGTAGGATTTTCCTGACATTTACTCAGTTGCCTACTACAGCAAAAGTCATGGTTCGCAGAGAGCTTACAAAACATCAAAGGGATCTCATTGTTGAAAGGTATCAGTCAGGAGAAGGGTATAAAAAAATTTCCACAGCATTGGATATACCATGGAACATAGTGAAGACAGTCATCAAAAAGTGGAGAAAATATGATTCAATAGTGACATTGCAAAGAACTGGATGTCTCTCCAAAATTGATGAAAAGACAAGACAAAAACTGGTCAGGGAGGCTGCCAAGAGACCTATAGCAACAGTGAAGGAGCCGCAGGAATTTCTGGCAAGTACTGGTTACGTACTACATGTGACAACAATCTCCTGTATTCTCCATATGTCTGGGCTATGTGGTAGGGGTTGCAATATGGAAGACTTTGCTTACGCAGAAAACGATCCAGGCCCAGCTAAAATTTGCAAAGCAATACATCAAGTCTCCCAAAAGCATGTGAGAAAATGTGTTATGGTCTGATGAGGCCAAGGTTGAACATTTTGGCCACAATTCCAAAATGTATGTTTGGCACAAAACAACACTTCACATCACCAGAAGAACACGATCCCCACGGTTAAGCATGGTGGTGGCAGTATCATACTTTGCGGTTGCTTTTCTTCAGCTGGAACTGGGGCTTTAGTCAAGGTGGAGGGAATTATGAACAGTTCCAAATACCAGTCACTTTTGGCCCAAAACCTTCAGGCATCTGCTAGAAAGCTGAAGATGAAGAGAAATTTCACCTTTCAACACGACAATGACCCCAAGCATACATCCAAATCAACAAAAGAATAGCTTCACCAGAAGAAAAATACAGTTTTGGAATGGCCCAGCCAGAGCCCAGAGCTAAATCCAATAGAAAACTTGTGGGGTGACCCGAAGAGGGCTGTGCACAAGAGATGCCCTCGCAATCTAACAGATTTGGAGTGCTTTTGCAAGGAAGAGTGGGCAAATATTGCCAAGTCAAGATGTGCCATGCTGATAGACTCCTACCTAAGAAGACTGAATTATGTAATTATATCAAAAGGTGCTTTAGCAAAGTATTAGTTTAAGGGTGTGCACACTTATGCAACCAGCTTATTGTAAGCTTTTTTTAATATATTTTTCCCCTAACAGATTTGTTTGTTTTTCAATTGAATTGTACAGGTTATAGGTCACATTAAAGGTGGGAAATGTTTTGAAATGATTTATTGGGGTCTCATTTTTCTATATCACAAAAAACTGGTATTTTAACAAGGGTGTGTACACTTTTTATATCCAGTGTACAAGATTCACTGAAAAGACTCTCTCATTTAATATACCACTGACTAAACACCACACAAAACTGTTTTACTGTATATATAACATCCAGTTTGTATCATTAAATATATTATACAAATACTAATAACAGAAAAAAGTTGTTTTACATAGTTACTTTTTTCTCATTTTAGTATCATTCTAAACATTAATGATGTAAAGTGGGGCATATGCTTTACAGTCTACCAACACGTTTAACACAGTCAGCTAAAGGTCAATCTTTTTCAGCCACTTTTTCTTGTAAAGCCATATTTCACAAATAGGATAAATGCTTTATATTCTCCCATTTATTCACTAATTTTAGTGTTTTTGGTCTTCTTCCTGTTCATCTCCATCTTCCAACACCAGACCCTGGTTCAAAACCAAGGTGCTCATTCTTCTAGCCAACTCCTGTGTTTTTTTCTGTCTTTCAAGCATTTCCCTTTGGAACATCGGAAAAGGTTTCACTGGCAAAGACTCTGTATGAATTTTACTGACAGAAGCAGAGTCTGTTTCTACTTTCTGGCTCACTTTTTGTTGAATAAACTTTATTTCTTCCTTAGCCTGTTCTACATAAAAAAATGTCTTTAAAATCCTAATGGGAAAATACATTGAAGACAACTGGATACAGCAGCTTAAATCTCAAACCTGCCTTTCAGCATTCCCTGATAGCTGGGATAAATTTGCTTCTCTTCTATTCTATCTGGTGTACAGTGAATAACCATTTTCTACAAACTTTCTGCTGTCTCCAGTTTTTAATACTTTACCTTTCTACCACATTTGATCAATTCTTATTGTTGGTATGATTGCACCTTTACTAATACAGGTCTTGGCTGCTTTCTCATGGCCATGTTTGGGGAATATGATTGATGTACCTTTGAATTAACAAATCCTGGTGTGGGACACCATTCCAGTTGCTTATTTGTGTTTTCATAAAATTAATATAGTCTGTTTCTTCCAGTTTCTCTGGTACAGCATATAATCTCAGGTTTCTCTGCATTTAGCTCCACTTGAGAAGCCTCATACCCCGACAGTTTTTTCCTTCATTTTGACCTTTGATTTTTGCCATTTTATCAGTCCATCTGAACAGCTAGTTAACGTTTCTTCTATTTTTCCAACCTTTTATTTGAGTTGACATAGTCTTTCAATGTTTCATTTATTTTAATCACCATGGAATACATTTGATTTTTTCCTCTAAATTACAGGAAGCCATATCTTGAACTAAAGCCATTTTGATCTGCTTTTTGCTGAACAGCTGCAGAATCCTTCTCAGATAATGGTTTATCTCCACCTTTTCTGGTTAATATTTTTCAGGTTCTCAATATTTCTTATTTGCTGGCATCCAGACAGTTTAGTGTACTTACTAGCCAGTAACCATTTTTTTCCAAAAAATAGTTTCAATGAAACTCATTTTTTTCAGTTTCTCTTTTCACACTGGGAGAGTTAAAGATAAGCTGTTGATCAGTGTACAGCCATCTTGGAAGTCCCAGCTTCAATAAATCTTTTATTTTTTCCATGCCCTTCGATATCCAAACTTGATAGGGACTGGGAGCTGTTAGAAGACTGTATGGGCTTTTGGTTTCATGTTAATATGAAGAAGGCTTAGATTCTGTGAAATGGATAACATCCACATCTGGTTTGTCTGCCTTCATTCCTCTGGACTTAGTGTCCTATTATTGGGCAACTGTGGCAGATTTAGCCTCTTACTTCTGTGGGAAGGAACACATTGCAGTGCTACATCTATGTCATCAGTCAACAAATACATGCATACATTCTTAAATATATATATATATATATATATATATATATATATATATATATATATATATATATATGCCAAACACCCCACACTTTCCTGGGAATCTTATCCTCTTCAGTTTTGCTTTTGTTACCTTTCACTCAAATATAGCTGCATTTAATTATTTATATACTATTTGAATGATTGACATATTGACATGGATTGTGATGCATTCTGTGTCACTTTAAATTTTGAGGCCTGTTCGTGACTACAGAAAATGCTCCTAGCTTCTAGAAATTATTTCTTCCTAAAATTGCATCATCAGAAGGCATACAGTAAATTAGAAACACAAGTTTATAACACTTAATAAATAAAGTTACACTGAAGTAATTAAAGTGAAACACTGCATGTATTAAAATCTGAAGGGCCAACTCACTCGATGACAGTGCAATTACAGAAAAAACAAAAAGTAGAGAAATAATTGTAATATGTTATTTAATATTACCTACAAACAGCTGATTTTCTTGTTGAGACTCAGTAATGTGCATTTCTAAACACTTTAATGTTTTGCTCATCTTTGCAACATAGCTCTTTGTGCCATATCTTCTACAAAACGTTTGGAGATGTCTGCCTCTCTTTCTCTTTTCCCTGAGCCATGCCTAGTGCATGATGCTTATGCCTGTCTCTGTTTTCACCATCACTGTTACAGTGCATTCTCACTTTGTGCTTCATTTACATTTTATTTGACTGATACAATTTCTGTCATATTGTTGAATTTTTGAGTTTATGTAAGCACACGTTTGTAATTTTTGCTTGTTCTGTGTATGTCTTCAGTTGTAGTTAGGGTCATTGCTGCTTCTGTTAAAAGACTGGCAGTTGTCTGCTTATTTCTTATACAACAAATTATTCTGTGTTTTATCACAGAGTCACCAAAGTCTAAGTCTTTTGCTTCATTGTTTAGCTCTGTTTTCTAAGCTCACAATAATGATTCCTTGATTTCTTCCTTATTATTGCTGTTTTGTTTTTCTCCTTTTATAAAAGGCAAAAGTATTAAATACATGTGAGTCTTCAATTTTTGTGCTTTTTGACTTTTATCTCCTGCTGACAAATAAATAATATTTCCAGATTTACAGCTTCCAGTTACCTTGCAGGGAGAGAATTCTTACTGGTTACAGACTGATCTTCTCAAGAAGAACAAAGTATTCTGATAGCTTCTTTCATTTTTCATTTGAATAACTTGTAATTGTGCCTTTTTTTGAAAAAAGAAACAGGAAATGTGCACTATATATTATTTGTAATGTTCACTAAACTGATTGCAGTTATAAAGGCATTCTGAATATGTGTATCAGCTTCTGTGAGATCATTTATATTAAACAAATGCCAGTATATTTTTCTTATGATCTATTAAGACTCATCTAGTTCAGGTTTCAGCTGAATGACAGAAAATGGTTAACGTTTCAACTCAGTGAAAAAAATAGATAAGGAGCAAGCTCTTCTACCCTCCTATATGTGGATTTTTCTCCTTTCCGTATATATAAGCTGTTGAAGAAAAAAAAAAGAATCACTGTCATTACCCAGATTGAAACTGCACCAGCAGTTATTTCATACCAATTCAAGTTTCTGTTTGGTACCAGAAAAAACAAAGAACCTCAGGTCCATTCTAGACTTCAGTGGTCTAAAACAGTTTGTCCCAAAAGAGCTCTTTCATATGGTGATAGTTTAGTCAGTCTTTCTCTGCTTATTAAAGGAGACTGGATTAGCTCTTTGGACCTCAAAGATACCTTGCTCCACATTAAAATATCAGAAGAGGCATGGAAGTTCTCCACTTCTGCAAAGTAGTCTTTTACTTTCAGTTTTGGATGCTGTGACACCCATGTTTAGGGCCAGTGATCAAGGAGTCTTAATCTTCACCACAGACACTGGTGAGGGACGTTTACTTGGAACAAAGATAGATACACACAGTATTTCCAGATGTAGATCTCTGCACCAAGCACAATTTCTCTTAAGAGCACACAGGGAACACACTCTTATCCTGGGGATGGGTTTCATTCTCTTTCACCAAGCCCCAAATAAGACCCACTGACCACAGCTGTAGAGTTGAGTACTCAGCTGAGTTTTTCAAATCAAGTCTTCCATTACCCTCTTTGTGAAAACAGTGCTCTGTGTCCCTGCTCCAAGTTGATGATACACACATTCTTTGAGATTTGATTTTTCACACACACACACACACACACACACACACACACACACACACACACACACACACACACACACACACACCTGGGAAAGGCTGGCAAAGTTTCACCAGCTATGCTCCCTCTGCCCAGACTATAAGGTAGATACTGCCACCAGAATACTACAAAGCCAGCTACTCTACTAAGGCTCATACAATGGATACCAAAGTATACTGAGTAAAATTAATACTAATACAAATGGTAGTTTTTGACCAATGCAGCAAGGCTTTCAAGAGCGGCCACAGTGTCACCAAGTAAATATAAATACTCTGAAAGGTTAAATTATTCTCTAAAAGACCAGCCACAATGAAAAGTTTAAATATAATTAGTAGTAAATAAAAGAACATGAAAATACTAAATATCTATTTACAGTAAATACCAGAGTTTCAGTCACAGGAAATATTAAAATAACACCAATGGAAAGATTTCCACAGATACAGAGAGAAACAAAACTTAACTAATCTCACTACATTTTTCTGACTGATCTAAAGAATTATTGATCCCTAGTTCACTTACTAGAGCAAGGCAAAATGAAGTGGGTAAGTGGTCTTCCTTCTTGTCAGGTTTCACAAACAGACTACCTTGAGACTTCTGTCTCATCTAGTATTAAAACATCATTTCAGTGCTGAATTACAGAATGACATCATGTACATCTGGTCATCTGACTTCTGGTTCTCACAATACCCCCTTTTCTAGAAACTGAACCAGAATCTAGCACATATGTGCCATAATATACATGCATAGGGCCTTGCTAAGATGTGTTACAGCATCTGGAAGCTATGAAACCATTTTAAAAACTTTCACCCTTCCAGGGTAGCAATTAGTTCACCCCTAAGGACAATACAGTAGGATTTCTCGTCCTGGATTTCACAGACATTTTGTCTCTGGCTGCAATTAAAACTGTAAGATAGAATCTTTATGGCCTAAACCAGGTAATTTAATTTCAGACTATTTTTTAAAGTTAGCTGGACTGAGATTAACCTCTTGCAGTATCCTCTGTTACAATATATTCATTTCAACAGTTACAGTACAATCTGACTTCTGTCCAGCAAGACCCACTGTTGGTACATTTTTAACACAAGCAGCTTTACAAATACAATTTCAACACAGGCACCTGTACAAATCAGTTTGATATACAGATGACATTTTTTTTACAAAAACTCCAGCTAGTTCTGCTGGCATATGTTACATATCCACTGCCCTACTTCTGCTGGCATAGCTATCACTACCTCACATCATCACAGATGCTACTATTTGGTTTCACCACAGCCCACAAGATGTTCTCCAACCCACACATTGGTCAGTGCAGTGCACCACAGGCTGCAAGGCATCAGAGTTTTTCCATAAACAAGTGACCGGTTCCTGAAAACCCTGATTTTACTTAGTCTCATCACCTCAAGGGAGCTTCTTCTGTCACTGTTTCAGTCATTAGTGATCACAGTGAACATGGCAAAGTGTCATTTGGTAATCACACATTCCATCACATTCAGTGGGTGTAATATGGATACTCTAGCTAATCATGCTTACCTTCCTCAAGACAATTGCCCATCAGATTCCTTGATGTCAAGTAGTTCTAGCTGTTCTTTGTATGTGGGCACTAAATGTCATGTTAGTCACAATTTAGGTGGTACCAAATGCAGTTAGCACATGATAGTGATTCAGTGTACCCTCACAATTGAATGGGCTGAACTTGTTGATACCAATATACTTTTCATCTCACTATATGAGAATATATATATATATATATATATATATATATATATATATATATATATATATATATATATATATATAAGGAATGCATGGATCGTGCTATCCCAAATAAAACCAAGACTCACTTCTCCAAAAACAGGAGACCGGTCTGGTGGACCCCGGCCATAAATAAGCTATACAACAGAAGGAAGAAGCTACTACATGACAGAGCAAAATCCCAAAAAGGGAAGGCATCTCTGATCAGTATTAGCAAGAAACTTTGATCCCTCATAAAATCATCAAAGGCCAGTTTCGAAAGAAAAATTGCCCTAGACACTAAAGATAATCACAAGGCCTTCTTTAGTTATGTCAGGAACATGGGCAGAAACTCCCAGATATGCTCTGAATTGTTGCATAATGGTACAAAATATACCAAGCCTACAGACATAGCCAACATCCTGGCAGACAGATTCAGCTCAAACTTCTCCCCCCTTCCCCCCCCAAGGAGCAAATACCTATCCCAACTGAATGTAACCTCCCTGACATCACAGATGCACAGGTGAAAGCTGCCCTCTCCAAAACAAAAAAACACAGCATCTATGGGACCGGACGGTGTCCCAGGCTGTGTCTTACATGAGCTCCAAGAAGAACTGAACCCTCACATTAAGTCACTGTTCAAACTTAGCCTTACTACAGGATATGTACCCAAAGAATGGCGTACAGCTACAGTGGTCCCACTCCACAAAGGTGGT